>NC_050575.1:245305070-245608103 GCF_011100635.1 Trichosurus vulpecula | reverse complement strand
ACCAGTCTTCACAGTGCGTACGATTTCCCCCGATAATCACTGTTGTGGCTTAAGTCAATGAACACCCATTTTAAAATTCAAATAAATTCTCTGGGAATGATGCAATGGAGGGGGCAGGAAGAACACTGAAATTGGATGCCAAAGATAAGTTGAGTAGTGGCTAGTAGACTCACCAGCAGGCTGTGCTACCTTGGTAAATGCCTTGTTGACCAAATTTTTATCTCTACTAGTTGCATCACATGTTTGTTATGAGTTTCAAATGAACCAGTATATATAAGTCACTCTATACATGCAATACATTATTATAATAGCACAACAGGCCACTGATGGAGCCCCTGCTGTCAAAAATCCCATTTTTCAAATGCTGATTTTCTCTCAGTTATGCTACAAGGTTGTGAAACATAGAACACCATAATCTAAGAGCAATCACCACTGTGGATGAATTGAAAGGCAATGGAAAAGTGTATCATGGGCACGAGAAGACAATCATATATTTATACCAATGACTTGTATGTGAGAAGTTAAATGAAAAATATCAGGTATTACTTCTGGGAGCCAAAATGGTGGAGTAAAGAGTAAATCACCTTAACTCTCCCATATTCACTTCCAAACAACCATAAAATAGCACCACAAAACAACTCCTAGAACAGCAGAACCAGCAAAAAAGATGGAGTGAAATAATCTTTTAGCCCAAGAAACTTGGAAGATCATCAGGAAAGGTTGTATCAATCAAGTAAAAGGGGAGTGCAATCCAGAACAGGACGCATCCCAGGAAGCTAGCAGCAAGACCCATCTTAGCAAACCAGTAAGATTCTAAGACCCAATTTGTTGGAACAAACACCAACACCAGGAACCCCCACATGCTTCAGCATAGCCAGGTGAACCAGTAGATTTCAGTAGATCAGTTCTAAGAACTGATATGGTCTTCAGTGTATCCCAAGAAAAGAGGTATCCTCCAGTAGCTAGACCTCCATGTGCTTCAGCACAACCTCAGGCAAAAAGGTAGATACCAGCGGTATGGGTACCTAAGCAAACAGGAAGCTACTAGCACCAGGCCCTCTCCATGTACTTCAGCATAGCCCTGGGCAATCAGGCAGAGTGGCCAGACCACCACTTGCTTCAGTGTAGCTCCAAGGAAACACAGAAACACTCCACCAGCTTCAGCCATTCCAGATACCACCACTAGGACCCCAAATCAATACCAGGTAAGCTGCCAGACCCTTACAGCCTCTAGCAGCACCAGCCACAACCCTCACCTCATGCACCAGACATGAAGGGCCCCTGTGGATCTCAGAGCAGCATCAGTGCAATACCAGGTAAATACCCAGGGCCTGCATCCATTGGCACAATAAGCCTCAGATAAAGTCCCTTTTACCCAGAGAGCAGAGCTCATATTTAAAAGAAAGGAAAAAAGGCCAAAAAACATGAGCAAAAATATAACAAAAAAAAAGAATATGGCCATAAAAAGTTATTATGGTGACAGTTAAGACTGAGACACAAATTCAGAAGAGGATAACAATGTCAAAATACCTATGGGCAAAACCCCAAAGTAAAACAGGAAGTGGTCTCAAGCCCAGAAATAACTCATGTAAGAGCTCAAAAAGGAGTTTCCAAATCATATAAGAGATGCAGAAGAAAAAAAAAGGGGGAAAGAAATGTGAGAAATGCAAGAGGATTATAAAAAAAAAGAGTCAACAGCCTGGAAAAAGAAAACAACTGCTTAAAAAGTAGAATTGATCAAATGGAAAAGGAAATACAAAAATCCACTGAAGAAAACAACTTCCTAAAAAGTATAACTGGCCAAATGGAAAAGGAAGTACAAAAGCTAACTGTGGAAAACAATTCCTTAAATATTAGAATTGAGCAAATGGAACCTAATGATTCTATGAAACATCAAGAATCAATCCAGAAAATTCAAAAGAATAAGAAAATAGAACAACAAAATGTAAAATACCTCATTAGAAAAACAATTGACATAGAAGATAGATCCAGGAGAGACAATATCAGAATCACTGGACTACCTTATAGTCATAATCAAAAGGAGGACCTGGACAGCATCTTTCAACAAATTATCAAGGAAAATTGCCCTGATGTCTTGGAACCAGAGGGCAAAATAGTCATTGAAAGAATCCACCAATTATCTCAGAAAAGAGATCTCAAAATAAAAACTCCAAGGAACAATATTGCTAAATTTCAGAATTCTCAGATCTTAGAAAAAAATACTGCAAATGACCAGAAAGAAACAACTCAAATACCAGAGATTCACAATCAGGATTACACAGTACCTAACAGCTGCAACCTAAAAAGATCAGAGATTACGGAACATGATATTCTGGAAGGCAAAGGAGCTAGGACTACAAGCAAGAACCACCTGCCCAGTGAAAGTAAGCATAATCTTCAAAGGATAAAAAAAGTTCATTCATTAAAATAGAAGGATTTCAAGTTCTCATCAGGAAAAGACCAAAATTGAACAAAAATTTGATCTCCAATATCAAGATGGTAAGGAAATAGATCATAAGCTAAATAAGAACCATGGAAAAGAAATGAAGGAAAGTCCCAGAACATAGTGTTAAAGAGATTAAGCCCAGACAGAGAGCCATAGTAAAAGGATAATTTCAATGTGGAAGGTTGTGTTGTGGTTATGTTCTTGTGTGTGTGTGTGTGTGTGTGTGTGTGTGTGTGTGTCTGTGTCTGTGTGTGTGTGTGTGTGTGTGTGTGCGCGTGTGTGTCCCAAGTGATAATATTTGAGTAGCCCATGTGGTCCAATAAGAGAGCAAATTATTTTTTGGAGAAAAGGATGAAATGGGGCTAACAGAAACCTTTGCCTAATTCATAAGTTTTCCTAAGACTGTCCTGACTTTAAATTAGGTGATTAATAGTATACAGAAATTACATAATATCACTCCAATGATATTGACTTTTTTGATTTAGAGATTAAAATCATTCTATGGTAGTCCTTGGTCCAGACTTTCTATAGTGTCTCAAAGCAGTTAATTCAGTTAAATAAAACAAATAACTATCAGATGTCTACCATATTCAAGGTAATGTGCTGGGCAATGGAGATACAAAGACAATGAAACTCCTTGTCTTCGGAGACTTTACATTTTTAGAGGGGAGATGGAAGACACACAAATCTAAAAATTCAAATAATATGCAAAATAATACAAAGTAATTTCAAGAAAGATTTCCAAGAACTGAGACAATCAAAAAAATATTGTATAAAAAGTAACATTTGACCTTTGCTTTTAAGAAAGCTTGGTATTCTATGTGATTAAAGTAAAGAGGGATTATGTTATAAATTATGTGGAATAGGGTAAAAGAATGAAGGCTATAGAGGGAAGATTATATCTGGGAACACTTAGCAGGCCAAAGTGGACCAGAAAGTAATGAGGGGAAATGATATAAACCAAGCCTAGAAATAATATTGGGCTTTAAATTCTATGCTGAGAATATACTATTTACTGGTAGGGAGCCGTGGAAGATTTTTGAATAGGAAATGATGTGGTTACACCTATGTTTTAGCACTCTAGTTGTCTAACTGTCATCTTTCTCCATCAAGATATGACCTACCCATATTTTCTCCATATCATATGATTCCTAGATATCTTCTTTTACTCTTGCTCATCTTCAATGTTCCTTAATGGTTATATACTGCACCCTGTCCACATCTACTAGTAGACATGTCCCTTGTCATCTTTGTGATAGAAATAGGGACAGGGACAGAATTGTAGTTTCATTCCTATAGGGATCTCCTGGATGAGGAAACTCCCACTTTCAATGCAGATTAGTACCTTCTCTGTAAACTGTAGTCTTAGATATTTGCTCACAGGTATATGTAACAACAATTCGACTAGCAGCTGTTGTGGGGGTGAAAGAGCAACACAAGCCCAACAGCAAGAATACTGCCAGAACAAGTTCTTTTGATCTGCTTTACTAAGGAAAGCAACATTAAAGGGTTAACAATCCTACTTTAATCCAACATACAAATATCATTCACTTAGTTCCAGAGAAAAAGTCAGGAACCTGAACTTCAGAGAAATAAAAACAAATTACAACCACACATTAGAAACAGACCAAATCACAATTCATAGTTACCAGGAAAGCATCAACATCTGGGTTCACAAGCCAGGAGTCTTTTAGAGCTGCTACCCATAGTCCTGTGCCACTCTTCCAGTAGCTAAGAGCCTCAGGGAAGATGCCAACCTCTTGAGTTTTATATTCTGTTCAGGGTCAAAGGTCATCACACATGCATCTCACCAACGTGACCTAAAAGCATCACAAACCTGGTACAAACCCATACAAACCGGGCTTTCCCTTGAGGCAAGGAGGCCATCAAAGACTCCTAATTTAATCAGAGAAACAAAGGCTGGACTCATCAAGGGCACTTCATTAAATAAGTGCTAAAAGAGAAAACAGTAAAAAAAGTCCCACCTTAATTAATATTACAGTATAACACCAAAAAGTTTCATATCCATGTGATACTAATTTTTAGTGAAGTAGAGTTTTGCAAATAATCAGTCTCACTCTCTCTTCCAGGATCATCAAAGTCCAGTGTCAAGACAAAAGTCAGGACAACTGATGAATGTCTGGGATGAAGGAGAAAACTTTTGCATCTTCAATGTCTTGCCCAGTTCCGTAGTACTTGCTTCAGCCACCTTCATTGGAACAAATTGCTCTTGTTGGCCCATTCTGGAAGGAGAAGTCTTCACATGCTTGGGGTAGGCATTCCCCTAACTCACCAAGAGATTTAAAGCCTATCAGTTATCCTCAATCTAGTTTAGCCCATCAGCTGAGATAGTTTAGGAGGGTGTGGCCACTGCACATGCTACAGCTTCTTGGAGCCACAGGTGAGAACTGGGTGAGAGGTGGATACCAAAGGTGGGTGAGCAGCCTTGAAAAAGTTTGGCAAGCCTTCGTACCAGAGGTATTAGTCCTCCAAACACCCCAGTAGCTAGTAGAGCTATTGTTACAATCATTTTAAAGTTGAAAGAATAAGAAAGTTCACCCTGTTTTCCCTTGATACTCTTCGTTTGTCTTCAATTTTTGTGATACTAGAGCATGACTTTTGGAGTCAGGAAGACTTAAGTTCAAATTCAGTCACAGATACTTAAGTTGGATGCATAACTTTGGGCAAGTCACTTAACCTTTGTTTGTCCCAATTGCATCATTTGTAAAATGGTACTAATAATAATAGTACCTATCTTTCATGATTGTTGTGAGGACCAAACGAGATAATTGTAAAGCACTTAGCATAGTGCCTGATGAATAGTAGGTGCAAAAGATATTGTTATTATTATCTGACCATTCCTTTCCATTCTTCTTTGCTGGATCTTCATACAGAGTATGTCAGCTAACACCAGGGGAGCAGGAGGAACCTACGGTTCTGTCCTAGCGCCCTTTCCTTTCTTCCCTATAATATTTCACTTTGTGAATTCACCAGTTCCCATGAATTCCATTACCATTTCTAAGCTTTGGATTCTCAAACTACTTGTTCAGTCCTAACTTCTCTCCCAACTTCCCGTCTGATCTCTTCAATTGCCTGTTGAACATCTTGAACCAGATGTCCCATAGACATCTTAAACTCAAAATGTTCAAAACGGAACTCACCATTTCTCCTAAAGGCCTCACTTCTTCCCAACATACTTATCACTGTTGGATGTCCCATGATCTTCCCAGTTAGCCAGACTCAAAATCTCACCATCATTTCCTCACTCTCTCTCCACAAGTTTTAGCAATTTCATTTTTGTAACTTCTCTTGAATATACTTCTTTCTCTCTTCTGACAGTGCCACTGTCCTGTCATCATCACCTCATGGCTTCACTATTGCAATAGGTGGCTGGTTAGTTTCTCCTGCACAAATCTCTCTGTACTGTAGTTCATCTTCCACTGAGTCGTCAAAGTGACCTTTTACAAAGCAAAGGTCTGAACATTTTAATACTGGCTCAATCAACTCCAGTAGCTCTTAATCACCTCTAGAATCAATAAAATCCTCTGTTAAGAGTTCAAAGCCTTTCACAACATGACCATTCGTTCCACCTTGTTGCTGATATCTCCTACCATATATATGAGTTATTTGGTTTTTTTTTTTTGTTTATTTGTCTTTTGTTTTTGCTGTTCCTCAACAAGAAACTCTCTCTCTAGATTCAAGGCATTTTCACTACATTTATTGCCTGGAATGAACCTTTTTTTTTTCCCTAAGGACCAAGCCTTAAACCCAAATCACTATGACTTTCATTGATTGGCCAACTATAGGTCCCAGGCCAAGCCCTACCTAGTCATTATTTGGGCCCTGATTGCCTCAGAGTGAAAGCAAATAGCATTTGTTTTTATTTTGGCCAGAAACCCTGAGGGTCTTCCCTTCCCAGATAGATTTTGTTTCGTTTTGTTTTTTCACTAGGTAAAGAGGTTATTCTTTGCCTCATTTCTTATCTAGCCTTAATCACTGAATGGGCTTTGCCTCAGTCAGACTGAGATTTGTTAAAGACCTTAGCTTAAAAAGGCCACCATCTCCGACTGCATCCAATGCCATCTTCATCATCCTGATCTGTATCATGCCACTGGATCCAGATGATTCTGGAGGAGAAAGTGAGGTTGGTGATTTTGCACAGCCCTCCCTCACTTAAATACAATCCACTTGCCTGTCCTGGCATCACTTCTCTGATGTCATGGTCTTTTTCCAGAACAAGGACAAACAGTAACAGCAGGAGCAGCAGCAGCAATCTTGCACATGTCTTCTTTGTACATAGTTGCATACTCATTTTCTTCCCCCTTAGACTGTGAGCACCTTAAGGGCAGGAATTGTCTTTTGCTTTTCTTTGTATCACTAGGGCTTTGCATAGTGCCTAGCACATAGCAGATAATTAAAAAGAAGTATGTATTGCCTGACTGAATCAGGATACATTTGATCTCTATATCTCTAATTCCCCTTTCTGGTGCTCCTCCGGTTTGCAGAGTAGAACTCAGAAACAACCTCATTTCTTTTTTTTTCCTCTTTCTTTTTTTATAATTGGGAAGCCTCTGTAGACTGGTTTCAAAGCCAGCCATCCTCATGCTATGGGAAGTACTGTAATTCTCTTCACAGAAATATTTTCATGTCTATACATTTACTGTTTTTTAAGTGCTCTTTCCTCTGTTGGAGAGATTACCCATGTTAATGTAATCTCAGATTCACAGAGATATCAAATGAAGTATAATTATAATGTTGTTTGCTAATACTTTTCCATTGAATTAGACCTTATTTTTTTCTTGTCTTGACCAATATGTAAACTTCTAATAAGACTGATTAAAAAAGGTTGATGTTTGCCACTAGCCTTTAGGGTTAATTTTTATATTAAATATTCAATTTTCTTTCTTTCCTTCTTTTTTAGCAGGATCTAGTTTATTTGTGCCTGTGAGAAGGTAGATGTCACAGCACACACCCCTCCAGAGTAGAGTGCCTGCCATTTATCCAAGGGGCCCTGGCTGGGGATGTACTTAACCCCACAGCCATCAGGAATGAGATACTTCTCAGCTATTATATCCTCAAACTCATCATCACTGAACTTGGTGAAACCGCATTTCTTGAAGATGTGGATCTTCTGGTGGCCAAGAAACTTGAACTTGGCTCTACACAGAGCTTCAATCACATGTTCTTTATTCTGGACCTTGGTTCGGATAATTATTTAATATCAATTTAGTAACTTCAATAAGGGCCAGAGTCTGAACTAATCAACCAGAGGCAAAGCCTAGACTCTAATAGTTTCTTTGTCCTCTTCTTATGTCAACAAGCCCAGACGGGTCTGACTTAAGAGCACTCTTTCCTCTGTTCATGGCCACTAAGGATGAGACCCTTAACCCAAAACACTATCTTGAATAATGGGAATTTTTCTTATCTTAGTATTTTATGGACATATACCATGTTATGGCATGTTAATGGTAAATTAAACAGAGATCCTGGGTTGTAATTTCAATTGACACTTTGTCAATTCTCTCATCTTATTGTATTTACAACCTAGGCAATTAAGAAATTCCTTTGTTATACTGTGATTAAATATATATGGAGATCATAAATTTTGAGTGACACAGACATGCTGAGTTGGGACTGTCCTGAAAGGCACTTAAGCCTTCTCATTCTTTTGTTCAGACAGTCAGAACTTATGCTGTGGCTCCTTGTACATACAAGTAACCTACCTTTGCTAGCTTTAAGGAAATAAACAATGTGAATTTACATATCACCTAGCTTGTTTGCCTCCTTTAACGAAACTCTCAGGTTGACAATTCGAATCGACATGATAACTTGGTCAATGTGTACATGGGCTACAGTGCCCCGGAGCTTCCCAAAGGCTCTCCCCATGCCAAGCTGGAGCCTATCAGCCCCAGCACATAACAGCATCTTATTGATATGAATGACATGAAAAGGATGTAGCCATACACAAATCTGAAAGCCATCCTTGCCACAACTCTTCACCATGTACTTGTTGGCACAGATCCGAGCAGCCTCTACGGCTTCTGATGACAGCTGTTAATATTCACCTGACACCATGTGCCCACACAATGGAAATTCATCCACTCTTGCTTGCTTTCTACCAAGATATAAAATTTGTTTCTTGGCATCAGGAAGTCCCCTACAAAAAAGAGACTTTGGTTAGAGCTTATTTTTACAGTAACTATAACAGCAGGTGGGACCACAGCCCATAGCGCAGGGGCCAGCAGGGACTGTGTCTCACTTCAGGGAAAGGACTCAATTATCAATATGAATAAAAATACAAACAATTCTCCTTCTCCCTCTGAGCGTGAGAGGTTTAATTTACCAAGTCAGTTGTAAAAATCATTATTGCTAATTTTTTAAAGGACGCCTGATAGGCCAGCTGAGTGTGTTCTTATAAAATGGTTCATGCTAAACTAAATATTAAATATTATCCAGATCCCAAAGACTCACATTGACACTGATCCATATTGGTCAATAAGTATTTTGTAAACATACATACTAAGATGCATATACAGAAACTTCCCTGTGGATTGTAAGATAATTTAGGGCAAGGTAAAGGTCTTCCTTGTTCCCTCCCCTTGTTCCTAGTAAATAAACTTACTGAACAGTATCAGATCAGAAATATGTTACAAAATAGAAAGAGTGCTGAACTTGGAGTTGTAAAACTCAGTTTTGATTACCATCTTTGGTACTATTAGAAATTAAATATTAGCAGTCACTCTATTTTATCTGAAGCTCAATTTTCTCATCTGTAAAATGGTAATAATAATATATAATTTCACACAGTGGTTTGAAGAAAGGGCTTTATAAAACTCAAAATGTTATAGAAACACGGTTCTTAATAATGGTAAGCTCCCAAAGCAAATTCAGTTGCTTGATAATGTGTAAAACTCTCAATCTTTTCTGTGCTCCGGATTTCATGGGGGAAATCAGAGCTTCAGAAGCTGAAGAACAGACTTATGTAATCAGGTAAAGGAATAGGTGATGCATGATATCACATAGCCTAGGGTCAGAAGGTTCTATGATGTAACTGGGTGACAGGTAGGAGAGAAAATCTGACAGACTTGTTCAGCAACGTTCAAATGAATGGATGGATGACAGGACATCAGGAAGTATAGGTTAGACAATACCTGAGGAAAAGGTACTAGGTAAGTCCACGAGGCTAGAGGCTAAGCAGAAAGCTCAGGCCTAATCAAACACAGGACCATTAATAGTAACCTGTGTGTATTTTTTTTTCCTTCTGTAGTGTTATAGAACATTTAAGACTTTATTTTTTTTTCCTTTGTAGTTCACTCTTGGTGAATCATGTCTCAAAGGGTGAATCCTTTGAATGTGAATGGATACTCAACTGGCTAAAATGATCTCTGACCTATTTGCAGGAGAGATTTTTTCACACTTAAACCTTTAATGTCAGTGTACGAAGACCGAGACGATGTCCTTTTGCCTGGTGGGGTGCTTACTAGAGTCTGTATACTTTAAAATGCCTTTGGGGTCAGGACAAGACTAATAAACTCAGTCCTATGACATCAATCTGAATTTTTTTTTCAAAATTATTCTTCATTGAAAAAGTATTCTAATATTGAGATAAAAAAATGTGACATCAAATAACTATTTTTGTAATCTAAAGCAACATGAATCAAAACCTTAAAACCAAATTTTATTGGCATTTTATACTTTTTCATTTAATAATATACTTCATTTTTCTCCAAGCAAGTAAATTAATCTATATTGTTTTGTGAAGGCTTATCTTGAGCAAATAATCTTTTTCTTTTAAAAGGGGTTGCTAGGTGGCATAATGTGCTAGGCCTAGAGTCAGGAAGATCTGAGTTCAAATGTGACCTCAGACACTTAGTAGCTGTGTGACCCTGTGTAACACCAATACGATACCCATAGCAACTGCTATGACTATGCAGATGTATTTCCAAGATAGATTCGCAAAATATAATAAACTCTCTTCCTCCAAGACAAGACCAAAATATTTAGTCAGATACCAGAAAGCAAAATTTACCATAGTAACAAAAAAGTTTGTACACATCACCAGTCCAGGGAGCACTAACATCTCAAGCATTCTTTCTGTTAGGCCTCCCCACAAACAAATTTCCCCAAGAAAATTCCTCCTTCTCTCACTCACGCTGGCTTCTCTCCCTCAGCTCTTCCTCACTCTCACTTCTCAATCTTTTTTTTTTTTTTGTTGGGCAAGCTCCTCCCAGAACGGGCTGCATGTGACTCAGGCTGCATCACAGCTATGAGCTAGGCCAGAGCTCAAAGCAGGTCACATAGGCCTATTAATGGACTGGAAAGATCTTCCTATTCCAATAACATTACACCCTGGGCAGTCAATGATCCTCTCTTTGCCTCAGTTTCCTTATCTGTAAAATGGAGATAATAATAGCATCTACCTCCCAAGGCATTTTAAAGATTAAATGAAATAGTAATTGTGAAGCACTTAGTACAATGCCTGGCACATAGTAAGTATAATATAGACTTTAGCTATTATCATGTAAATGTTTTTTACGGATGGCTTTTTGTTCTTATATCAAAGTCATTTCTGAATGAACATCTTGCTCTTCAACCCACTAAGAACGTCAATTTATGACAAAGAAAATTTAGCAAATTTAGCAAAATCAACTGTTGCTGCTTCTGTCAACATATATAGCATTCTAAAATCTCAGAGATCCTTCACTTCTGTTACAAAAGGAAGAATTTTTTTTATTATCTGTTCTTTACGGGCATAATGGGTCACTATGATTCCTAAGAGTTCAGATTTGTTTTGTTATGCTTTTCATTTGTTTTTTGAAGTCATTTCATATATATATATGTGTGTGTGTGTGTGTGTGTATACATATATACACACATATATATATACACATATATATGTGTGTGTATACATATACATATATATCTCCTTTATTTTCGTTTAATATTAGATCATGTGTCCCATGTTTCTATTCATTCCTCATTTTTTTTTCATTTTGTACATGATAGTAAGATTCCTTTAGATTCATATGGTACAGTGTAGCCATTCACCAAGTGTTGGGCACATAATTTATTCTCAGGTTTTTAATAACTCAGAAAAGTACTGCTCTGTACACTTGTCTTTTACCGCCTTGTGATATATGCCAAGAAATGGTGTGTCTGAGTTTTAAAAGCCTAAGACAGTTTAGTCAGTTTTCTTGCAACACTTCAAATTATTTTCTATATTGGTTAGACCAATTCACATTTCTATAGGAGTATGTCATTTTATCTATCTTCCTACAACCCTTCCTATATTTATTATTTCTTTTTTATCATCTTCCTCAAATTTCTGGGTGTTATGTAATATCTAAGAGCTATATTAATTTGTAGTAGTTATTGCAACAAGTTTTCATATAATAATTGTTAATTCTTAATTCTTTTGAGAAATGTTCATATTTTATAATGACATATATTGGGGAATGACTCCTGTACACACACACACACACACACACACACACACACACACACACACACGTGTGTGTGTATGCATGCATGTCTATACATATAAATATACACATGTATGTATATATGTATGCAAGTATGTGTGTAGTTGTTGGCTAAATATCTTGAATACAAGAATTATATGAGAGAAGTTTGATGAAATTCTGAAGAGTACCTTTTCGTATAGAAGCTAGCCTTTCAAAGTTACCATTTCTCCTACTGAAAACCATTATGAAAGCCTTGTCCCTCCTACTCATATGAAGATATTTTGATGTCTTATTATCTGAGATTAGCCTCATATTCTCTCTACTTCACTTTTGTGCATTTCTCTACTACTCTTACCCTATACCTCCATAAACTCTTATGCTTATTAAGAAATGGAACAAATTGAGTATTCTTTCCTTGCTTCCAAGCAGGTCAGGTAGGAGAGTGTCTGATTCTACTCTTTCTCTGGCCTCCCCTCCTTTAAGTTAATGACTTCCCTTTGTGTAATTGTTCATCATCATCATCATCATATCAGTTCACATATAGAAGAAAATGGGTTTTGGTCCATAGAATATTAATGCTGTGCTTCCTTTCCATTTTCTGTTTCTTTTAGTCCCCTTTAAATCTTTAGATCATTTTTACTAGCAATGATTCTTCTTTACTCTCTATCACTCATTGTTGTAAAATAATAGCCTTGGCTTAACCTAGAAGCATGAGAGAAATAATTTTATTCCTTAAACTATTTTTGCCAAATATATATATAATTGCCATTCTTATGTTTCTCTTGTTTAGAGAATTTATAGATGTAATACTCTGCTCATTTATGATTCTTATTCAGTTATGTATAAATATCCTGTCTTTTGTACATGCCTCATCTTTCCTATTGATGACTAAACTTAGATCTATGGGATGTATTATTTTGGAACTGATATAATATCCATTGATTTGATAATATTAGATACCAACTCTTCCTTGATTTCTCACAAATAAGAAATAATCCTATGCTGAATAATTTGATTTTCCTTCATAGCTAAAGGCCTTTCTATTGACTGCTTCCAATATTTGTTGCTTGGCACTGAAATTCTTAAATTTAATCACCACAACCCTTGGAGTTCTAGTCTCGGATTTTCTCTTCACCAGCTACCTGTGGATTCTATTCATCACAGTTTAACTTTCTGTTCATAATATTTATGGAAATATAGTTTATTTTCCAATACCAAAATGTAAATATTTAAGTGCTTTTTAAAAAAAAAAGTATTCAGACATTATTTTTTTTCTAACCGACCTGCAGTCCTTAAATTATATTTGCATATCCTATCTTCTAAGTCTGCTACTCTGAGGCTTATATAGAATAGACAAGTCTTTTAAAAATTATTTTTATGTTTATGCTGCCAAAATTTCTTTCACTTCTATATTTTTCAGTCCCAATATTGTCATTTACAGGGTTTCTAAAATAGTAGATGGATTCTTTGTCATTTTTACTAAAGTGTCTACTCTCTTGTTTTTCTTATTGGTTTCATTTAAGAAAACACTGGTTGATGGTCTAATTTTCATACTAAATTTTGCTGTTAAACGTTCTAATTCTCTTTTGAATTATTATGCAGTTTCTTATATCTCTATTATTTCTGAAGTGTCTGCACAACTTATTGTCTTGCTTTTTTTTGTAACTTTCCATTACTAGGTCAATTCTCTCATTTGTTTTTACATGTTGTACAACACCCAGATGCTGGAACATTGGCTAATACCTATTATATAGATCAATTTGCAGAGCTATTTCCCAGATAACTAACTCAATTTTGCACACACAAAAAGTCCCACTCTTTTCTAGCTCAGTGCAACTTTCAGTTACATTACACTCATGATCCTTTCAACTCTGTACTACCAGCCTGCTCTCAGTACCTCTCCGTATTGTTAGCAGCCTTAGTTCTTTTCTTTGCTCACTTTTATTTTCTATTATTTTCATAAATTTATTTTCACTCCTACTTTTTGTAGGGGTCTCCTTGCCTTACTGTAGTTCATGGTCACCAAAATAATATGATCCATCATCAATTGGTTTGTGCTTTTTTCTTTTCTTTTTTGGTGTCTAGATCTGCCATTCGATTTATGTCAGTTCTCAGTTAGGAAGGTACCAAAAAAAGTCTTTTGCCAATTATATTTTTGGATAATTCTGGAGGATGTTGAGAAACTTAGGTACTTTCCTGTGTTCATGTAGTTGGGGAGAGTTCAGGATATCATAGTACTCCAAGTTTGTGAGCTTAGGCTCACAAAAGCATAGCATTGTCCTGAAAAGAAATAGGGAAGTTTAGAGGAGGATGAGAAGACTTATGAAGAAAAACAATGAGGTTATAATGAGCTTGATTTTAGACATGGCAATGTATGTCATAGATATGTCATATATAAGATATTCATATATATGCATATCACACACACATATATGTACATATATATGTATATACATACATATATGTGTATATATGTATATGTATGTATGTGTATATATGTGTGTATACATATACATATACATACATATATACACACACACACACACACACACATATATATATATATATATTCATACAACTAGCAAGCCGTTGTTATTGTAGGCCAGAAAGGAACTCAGGATACATAATTGGACTGGAAAAATAGACTTAAGAATTGTCTTCATAGAGATGACAATTGAACCCATGGCTGTTAATGAGATGTCCAATAGAAGGCAAAGAGAGAGAAGAGAGCTTCAGTTGAATTTGAGGAATGAGATATCCATGATAATCAACAAAGGAGAGTGAGAAGCAGCAGTCAGGCAGGTAAGAAGAGGACCAGGAGAGAGTGGCGCTACCAAAGTTAAGGGGATTGATAGTCAATAATGTCAGAAGCTGAAGAATAATGACCAAGAGGTCTGGTTTCAAAGAGCTGAGAAGTGACTGGGAAGTGAGAAAGTTAATACAAAATTGTTGATGGCTTTTCACTTACATTCACTTCACGTTCATTTATTCTCTATGAAGCACAAATAAGAGAACAAGACTAAAATAGTGATAGGGATTCTCTCTCTCCCTCTCTCTCTCTCCTCTCTCTCTCTCTCCCTCCTCTCTCTCTCTCCTCTCCCTCTCTCTCTCTCCCTCTCTCTCTCTCTCTCCCTCTCTCTCTCTCCTTCTCTCTCTCTCTCTCTCTCTCTCTCTCTCTCTCTCTCTCTCTCTCTTTCCTTCTGTTTCAACAATCCACCTAGCAGCTGCTGTGCGGGGGTAAAACCAACAACAACCAGCACACAGAATGCTGCAAAAGCCCAGGTCCTTTTGATCTGCTTCACTAAGCAAAGCAGCGTCAAAGGGTTAACAATCTTTCTTTAATCCAGTATACAAATGTCATTCACTCAGTTCAGGGGGAAGAAGCCAGCACCCTGAACTTTGGAGCAAATACAATCAAATTACAAAAAGACAAATACAATTTGTAGTTACCAGCATCTGAGTTCAGCCTGGGAGCTCGACAATGGCTGGCTCAGAGTTACACATCACTACTGCTGCAGCTCAGAGCTCTGAAAAAAGAAAACCAACCCCTGGTTTTATACATCTTGTTCAGGGTCAAAGGTGAGTCACACATGCAACTCACCCACATGACCTAAAATAGTCACAAAAATGCCACTTTAACCCAAGTGGTCTAAAAGCCTCTGATGTCACAAACATGTCACTCAAACCCATTTTGATTGCCAATATACCTTCATTATATAGAAAATGGCAAGGCAGAAATGGAGAGCAAGTTCTGATTTGCACTTCAGATGTTCCTATCTTAATGGTCTATTCCTAGATTTTAATATCATTATTCACTTTAATGACAGACTTATGGACTTAACATTTAAATATGCATTTCATTCCCTCCTCTGGGCTGCTCACACACACAGATAGACACACAGACAGACAGACACACACACACACCACTCCACTCCAACCCCCAGGCTCACACTCCACTCCAACACTTGGGAAACATGACATAACATCAGAGACACTGCCGCAGCAACTAGGGTGCCAGGGATGGAGAGATGAACAAGTCCAAGAATGTGACTCTCATCACAAGCCAAGATAATTCATATTTAGCCTAAATCCTCCAGGAAAAGGGTTATGAGGTCCACAGAATTGTATGTTGATAGAGTTCCCTCAACACAGGGCAGATCAAGCAGCTCTATAGGAACCCTCAGGCTCATATTGAAGTAATAAGGAACTTGCATTATGGAGATCTTGTGAACAGTACCTGCCTTGTAAAGATAATTAATGAAGTGAAACCTACAGAAATCTATAACTTAGGAGCCCAGAGCCATGTCGAAATTTATTTTGACCTTGCTGAATATACTGCTGTTGATTGTGTTAGCACTCTATGACTTGTTGATGCAGTTAAGACTTTTGGCGTTAACAGTTGTGTAAAGTTCTACCAAGCCTCAACATGTGAACCTTATGGAAAAGCACAAGAAATATCACAAAAGGAGACTGCCCCTTTTTATCCTCAGTCATCACATGGAGCAGCAAACTTTATACTTATTGGATTTTGTGAACTTCTGTGAGGCCTAAAACCTGTTTGCTGTGAATGGTATTTTTTTTCAATCATGAGAATCTCAGAAGAGGGGCTAATTTTATAATTAAAAAAATTAGTTGATCTATAGCTAAGATTCATCTTGGACTATCGGAGAGTTTCAGTTTGGGGAATCTGTATGGCAAGCACAATTGGGGCCTTTTCATAGACTATGTTGAGGGTATGTGGCCAATGAGCTAAAAGACTGCCATTGCTACTGGTGAAGGCCGCAGTGTGAATATGTGGAGATATTTTTCCCCATTGAAAAACTATTGTGTGGGAAGGAAAGAATAAGAATGAGGTAGGTTGGTGTAAGGGACCTATAAGATAAATGTAACTGTAGATCTCAAGGATTACTGACCAACTGAAGTGGTACCAAAGCAAAACTAACCTGGAAGACCCAGATTTCTTTGAATGAAATGATGAAAGTGATGGTCAAGTCTAATGTGGCTTTCATGAAGCACAAACCCTAGTGCCTAAGCTGACGTCTGGTCCCCATCATCAGGGCAGCTCTCCTGAAAAGATATGATCACCTTAGCCAATCATCAGGAGGGTTGGGGGGAGGATTCATTTTTTGCTTCTAATCAATTGGTGGAGGGCATCTGAGTGAAGGACTAGCAATTGATGTGGAGGAGGAGAGGAAGATTTCATCATGTCCGACACTGATTTTTTTTTTCCTCTAATTCTCTGATGCCATTGATTGTCTTCCCTTGTCTGGAAAAAAAAGAATCTTTCACTTCAAGAAAGACAGTAAAATTGAAACTTCAACCACCTCAATGCTTGGTTATCTCATTATAAATGCTTCGTCTGAAGGATTTTATGTAATCGATAAGATTATTTTAAACAAAATTGTTCATTTTACTTAAAATTATGTCATAACAGAACACAATAGAAATTGTGGGGCCTTTAAATTATGTCCTTTTTTCTTATTAAACTGGTCTTTCTGCCAAAAATATGCATTTCAGGCTTCTCATTGGAAAGATTTTTTAAATATTAAATATGGACAGCTTTTTAAAATGAAAGGTATTCTTTTTGGGGGGAGGGGATTTTTATAGCTTTTTCCAAGAGACAGAAGATTAGAAAGATGTACAGGTTCAATCCCCTAAAATGTATTAGGTGTCATTGCACAGATTGAGCTAAAACTCATTTCCTGCCATTAACTTGGTGGGCTTAGCTGAGGATAATTATGCCCCAAACAGGTTATCTACTACTGACAGTGTTAATTTACTGCATGGCTTGGCATAGAAATTATTCAAGACCAACAGGTATCCCAGAAATACTTGCTTAATAGGTGAACCATATGTCTTGCTCACCCCAAGTGAAGAGGAAATTGGTCTCAGCAGAATCCCAAATTCAATATAGATGAGACCCTCCCCTGTGCCAACCAGTAGGTAAGGGAGGGGACAATTACACATTTGCATATGGAAGACATTTCCTCCACACAGCTAAACAGATATTCTTGTGACAGATAATGTGCCTTTCCTCTTTGCTTTAGAAAATGGAAATCTAGGAGACTAACTTTTTTTTCATTCCAGCTCAATAATTAAGGCAGGGGGTATAGCAAAAATTAATATTTTCTTTCCTATAAACACCACAACATTAACACCAAGCCCTCTGTACTAATTTTAAAAATAGACTTTTTTCTAGGACAGGTAATACTAACACCTAACATCTATATATTATTCACCATGTGCCAGACGTTGTGCTAAAAACTTTACAATCATTATCTCATTTGATACTCATAACTATCTTGGGAAGTAGGTACTTTTATTATCCACATTTGATGGAAGAGGAAACTGAGGCAAACAAGTTAATTAATTTACCCCAGTCATAGTGCTAGTAAGTGTGTGAGACTGGATTTGAACTCAGGTCTTCCTTACTCCAAGAACTGTTGGCATTCTAACTACTGTACCACCTAACTTATAGAAGACATTGAAATGATATAGAGAAATGAATGGTGATTATAAGATGGTCTGAAGTCCAAAGATTTAAACAGGACTAAATACAAGTAAAGACAGCTAGGTGGTGCAATGGATAGAGCACTGGGACTGGCATCAGAAAGATCTAAGTTTAAATCTGACCTCAGATACTTATTAGGGATGTGACCCTTGGCGAGTTGCTTAACTCTGTTTGCCTCAGTTTCCTCATCTGTAAAATAAGCTGACAAGTAAATGGCAAACCACTCCAGTATCTTCACCAAGAAAACCCTAAATAAGGTCATGGAGTCATGCACAACTGAAATGACTGAACCACAATGACAAAATACAAATAAAAATGAAGCGAAGAAAGAAAGCACTCAAGGACCTTCTTTGATCTCTTGCCAGTCATCCTCTACTGAACCCCTTTTTCTTACTCAGTGAAGATCCACCCCTCACCTCACTGCCCTCAAACTTTCATAGATTATGTCCCAATTATTCATTCCCCAGGTGAGAGTCTGTTATTGTTATTCATAAATTTGTTTGAGTACATTAAAAAAAAAAACATGGGACTTAAACATAGAATAAGTCTTAGAATTTATCTGGTCTTCATTTTGAGGATGAGGAAATTGACATTCAGAAAGAAGCAGTGTCAAGAAACACACAAACAGAGAAGCACAGAGCCAATATTTGCAGTTCAGTATATTTCCTCTAATTTAGTGATCTTTTCCTGATTCAATTATATGAAGCACCTGAGTTACAGATAGGAGTTAACAAAGATGTAAAATGATATCACCCTCTTACTTAACATGTTTATAGTCTGACATATATACCTATATAAATATGTATACAAATAATCACAATGTAGGACAGAATTTAATAAATTGATAGTTTCTCCTAGAAATGCTAGAAATACATCGAATATATTCCTCATGACAGAAAGGTACTACTAGAAGCCTTCCCCAACTCCACTTAATTCTAATGCTTTCCTATTTATCCTGTATATATCTTGCTTTGAATATATTTGTTCACATGTCATCTCCCCCATTAGATTGTAAGCCCCTTGAGGGCAGTGACTATCTTTGCCTCTTTTTGTATCCCTAGTCCTTAGCAGAGCAATTGGAAACTTTTTGTTGTTCAGTCATTTCAGTTGTCTCCAATTCTTGATGACCCCACTTGGGGTTTTCTTGGCAAAGATAGAGGAGTGGTTAGCCATCTCCTTGTCTAATTCATTTTATAAATGAGGAAATTGAAGCAGACTTAAGTGACTTGCCCAGGGTCACACAGCCATTAAATGTCTAAGGCCAGATTTGAACTCAGGAAGATAAGTCTTCCAAACTTCAGGGCCAGAACTCTATCCACTGTTCTACCTAGCTGCCTGATAAGAACAGAATTGGCATTTAATAAATGTTTTTTGATTGATTATTGTTAGAAGACCAGCCTAGCCAAACATGAAGTTTATCATTAGTAGGTTGAGCATTTGGGATTACAGTCTTTGGCCATGAGAATCCATGAAACAAAGAAAAAGTCACATACTTCCACAATGATAGTGGGAAAGTGGCAGAAAAGGAGTAGAATATACTAAGAATTGCAGTGCTTTTAGACTTCAAAAATCATTTTAAAAGTAGACACTCTAAATGTAGGATCTTTGTCCAATGTTCAGTGATTTTACACATTATTCTTATAATTAGTGGCATTCATATAAAAAAGAAAAAAAGTAAATTTTAGCTGAAGGGAAAGAAGGTTTAATATTCCCTGTAGAGGCAAAGGCATCACTGGAGTTTGTTTCATTGTGAGGTAGCATACAATAAGAAATGACATTTCAAGGAACATTTGCCTATATTGTCTCGCAGTAGCTATGATAAGTAAAGCAAAAAGAACAACTGAAAAAAATTGCAGTTTATATAGCAGTATCTGTCGTCAGGGATTAGGAAATAAAGAGCATCCACAAAGGACTTCCATGATGAACTTGACACCACCCTGTAAAACATCAAAATGTATTTTGATATTTGGTTGGCTCAGGGTGAAAGTGAACGTAAAGGAAGATGATAACAAATATGTAAAAAATGTGTTTTATGTGAATGAACAATGAATGGGGAAAATACATGTGTTAAGCATTTACTGTGTGCAAAGCACTGGGCTAATTTCTGGCATATAAATAGAAAAACATGATAATCCCTAGACAAAGAGCTACCAAGACAACATATATTATTTATTTAAACTATAAGTCAGATTGAAAGGCGAGTAAGATGCAGCAGCAAAGCCCATGATATTGCATATTCTTTAGTGCCATTTCCACCAATAAAACGGTATCTGTTTCTGATATAAAGTATGAGACATGAAAGAAGCCTTAGGCTTATAGACTACTCAGGAGACTTATACCTATATAACATGAATGGTTTCCATGTAAGAGAGTCAGAAAATAATGGGAAAATATAAGAAATGAAATGTACGAGAAATGACATTTTCTGATAGGAGATTGCAGCAGACTTAGCTCTCTGGGTACAGTTAGACAGGAATAGTTTAGAGAAAAAGTCAAAACAAACATCAAATTAGAAGAAAATCAATCACTCAACACTTTTATTAAGAGCCTACCATGTGTCAAGTACTTGTAATAATACAAATGTCAAGAAAGATTAAATAGTAATTATAGCATGATAATAATAATTAGCATTTATATATGCCAGGCACTGTGCTAAGCACTTTACAAATATCTCATTTGACCTTTGAAACCCTGGGAAGCAGGTACTATTATTATCCAAATTTTACAATTGAGATAACTGAGCCAGACAGAAATTAAGTCCCTGTCCTAGGTCACACAGCCTATCTGAGATGAACTTTGAACTGAGGTCTATATAATAACTCTTTAAGTTTTGCAAATATCATCTTGCTTGTTCCTCACAAGAACCCTGAGAGGTAGGTACTATTATCTTATCAATTTTACAAATAAGGAAAGTAAAGCAGATAGAGGTAAGAGATTTGCTCAGGGTTACACATCTAATAGTGTCTGTGGCTAGATTTGAACTCAGATCTTCTTGATTCCAGGCCCAGTGTTCTATCCACTGTACCACCTAGATTCTGTGACGTGCTATAAGAGCTCCAAAAAAATCATAAAGTGAGTTGCTGTTAAAAAAGTGAGGGGGATGTGAAAAGGAAAAACATACTGGTTTTAATTATTCCTATTTTCAAAAAATCTTTACCCAGTATTAAAATCACCACAGTAAAGAGGCCAAAATATTCTATAAACTGCTCTAACCAACAAATATTTGTTCTCCTTGGTAAGCAGAAACAAATGGCAACCAAGGACAACAGTGATGTAGAAGACGAACTGTTTTCAGTATGGAAGAGGATATAGCAAACCACTCCAGTATCTTTGCCAAGAAAACTCCATAGACAGTTTCCTCCATGGGGTCACGAAAAGTCATACATGACTAAAGGACTGAACAACAACAATGGAGTATGATATCAAAATGCCATAATTAGAATTACCTCATAAAACATGAAAATTTGTGGAAAACGGAAAAAAAGGTAACAGAAAACATTATGTGAAGCCCGAGTTGCATTATCTTAAGAGCATCCCTAAATAGTATCTCTCCTTAATAACTGTGACCAAAGGCAAGTGACAGTCATAGATAAAATGGTAAGGTAAAAAGGTAACCTCCTGGCTTCTCTCACTTCCTTTAAGTACCAGCTAAATTCTTACCTTCTACAAGAAACTTTTCCGGATCCCAGTTAATGCCAAGTCTTCCTTCTATTGGTTACTTCCAATTTATCCTGAATATATCTTGTTTGTACATGGTTATTTTCATGTTATCTCCCTTATTATACTGTGAGCTCCTTGAAAGCAAGAATTGTATTTTGCCTTTTTATTTTAATCCCCAGTGCATTTTTTTTTGTTTTTTGTTCAGTCGTTTCAGTTATGTCTGGCTCTTGGTGACCCCATTTGGGGTTTTCACAGCAAAGATATTGGGGTGGTTTACAATTTCCTTGCTCAGCTCATTTTACAGATGATGAAACTGAGGCAAACAGGGTGAAGTGACTTGACCAGAGTCACACAGCTACTTAAGTGTCTGACTTCAGATTTGACTCAATAAGATACATCTTCCTCACTCCAGGCAGGCCTGGTATAACATACTAAGTACATTATGTTTATTGACTGACTGATTCGCTGACTGAAGATACAAAACAAAATGGGAACAATCCCTCCTCTCAAGGAGTTTATTTTCAATCAAGGTAGAAAAGAATATATATCTGCATAAACTTAATGAATTGCAAGGTAATGAATAATATACATAAAAAGTAACCTTGAAAGGAGAGGCACTAACATTTTGGGTGGAAGGGCACAGAGGAGCAGACCCTACCAGTCCCCCCACCCCCATAGTGGTTGAAATTTGAGCGGAGTATTGAAGAAAATTAGGATTTCAAACTGGCAAAGCCCATGAGACTGATGGAGGGAAAGTAGATTAGCTGGTATATTTTAACTGTAAAGAATATGAAGGAAAATAGTTGAAAAGCAGACTTGAAGGTAATAAAGGACTAGGTCGGAACAATCTTTAAATGCAAAGCAAGGCAGTTTACATAAGCTCTCACTGGGAACCACCGGAGTTTATTGAGTAGGAGGGGCTATGTAGTCAAATCTGTACTTTAAGAAAATCACCTTTGTAGCTATGTGGAGAATAAATTAGTATGGGGAGACAGATGAAGCATAGAGAAAAATGGAAGGCTTCTAGAACAGTCTAGGTAAGAGGCAATGAGGGACTAAATTAGGATGGTGGTTTGGAAATGGATGAAATGGGTTGGATTTCAGAGATATTGTGGATAGAAATAACTATTTGGCAACTGATTGGATATGTGGTGTCAGTTAGAGTGAGAATTCAACACAAAGAATAATAAGAAAGGCATGAATCTGGATAGCTTAAAGAGTGGTAAAAACCTCAACAGTAATAGGAAAGTTCAGAAGAAGAGTACGAGAAAGGGAAATTGTATTTGAATATGGTGAACTTAAGAGACCTATGGAAAATCCAGTTTGAAATTTGAAATAGGCAGTTAGTGAAACAGGACTAGAGTTTAGATGAGAGAGTTAGAACTAGATATCTCAATTTAGGAATCATTTGGATGAAGATGATATATTATTATTTCCAATGGACTAAATGATCAAGTGATAGCATGTAGAAATGATATAGAAGGGGGCCAAGGAGAAAGTCATGGTGTATATCCATAGTTAGTAGATATGGCATGGATATTTGATGAGCAAAGAAGCTGATGAGTGGTTGGACAGGTAAGACAACGACCAAGAGGAAACATTCTCATGAAATCTCAGAGGAGAGAATATTCTGGAGGAGAGGACAGTTGAGTTATGAGGAGGTCAGATGCCAGATTCTATAAAAACAGTGAAAGGAGAGGAAGTGGAAACACAAGTTTAGGTGGATTTCTTTGAGTTTGGCTGAGAAAGGGAGAAGAGGTGCAAGACAATAGCTAACAGCATTAGCACGATCTATCGAGGTTATTTTACTTTTTTTTGTTTTTTTTAGGATGTTGGAGTTTGGGGTAGGTTTGTAAACATCAGGAAAAGAACCAGTAGATAGCGAGAGATTGTGTGTGTGTGTGTGTGTGTGTGTGTGTGTGTGTATGTGTGAGAAAGAGACAGAGAGAGAGAGAGACAGAGACAGACAGACAGAGACAAAGACAGACAGACATACAGAGCAACCGAAACACAGAGACAGAGAAAGACAGAGACAGAAAGACAGACAGAGAGAGAGAGAGAGAGAGAGAGAGAGAGAGAGAGAGAGAGAGAGAGAGAGAGAGAGAGAGAGAGAGAAAGGCCACTTTCACTTTACTGGAGAAAATTGAGGTGATGAAATTAAGCACACATGTAAAATGCTTGATTTTGGCAGGCAGAAAGGCCATCTCTTCATCAAGGACTAGATGGTTGGCGGTGAAGTCAGGGGATTGTGTGAAATGAGCAGTGGAGAAGAGGAAGCTCACACCAAGTGGCTTTGATTTACTCTGTTAAGCAGGAGTTGAAGTTCTCAGTGCAGAGGGTAGGGGGCGGTGGCTGGGGAGAGAAGAGATCTGGAACTGCTACTGTGAATTACTGTGATGATAGCAATAGAGAATCATTTAGGTAGGGATACCCCGGGCAAACCACCTCACCTATCAGGACCTCAATTTTTTCATCTGTGAAACAACAATGATATTTCACTCTGAGGCATAACTAGCCTGGGATGAATGGCATTTTATCTTTCTGGGCTGACATCTGGGGAGGGTGCACATTTCCTTCCCTGAAGGGCATACTTCCATTAGATAACTGCCATCATCACATACCACTGTCCCAGGCTACTGTATATTGCAACCGTCCCCAGGATAACCAGCAGTCTTATCGTTCTGTAAAAAGAGGTGATCTAACCCTCACTGGGAACTTGGGGAGATGGTGATATGAAAGTGCTGACATCCAATAGTCCAGTCATTACAGTCCAATCATTCTGTAATTACTCCAGAGACCTAGCTTCCTTCTAAACTCAAGGTGGAGGTAGAGAAGGCAACAATACTCTTCCCTGACATTATCACATCTACAGTCAAACTGTCCTCTATGCCATTGTTCCTCTCCCAGAATCATTTTCTTCCTTCCTTCCTTCTTTCCTTCTTTCCTTCCTTCTTTCCTTCCTTCCTTCTTTCCTTCTTTCCTTACTTCTTTCCTTCCTTCCTTCCTTCCTTCCTTCCTTCCTTCCTTCCTTTCTCCTTCCCTTCCTCCCCTCTCTCCCTTGTTCTCTTTCCTTTTTTTCTCTTTCTCTCTGTCTTTCTATCGTTCAGGTGAAAACATTCTTATTTATGTCTCTACTTGCAGTACCCTACCTTGAAGACTAATTGTGAGAAAAATTGTTACGCAGGGCACATAAATAATACAAATAACAATGTTAGTAATAATTAGAACTATATCTTTGCCCTGTTTGATCCTTGCTCATATGCAGAAGCCCGTGAAGAGTTAATACTTTAAGTTACTATCAGTCATTTACACCTTTGGGTGACAATGACAGTTAGAACCATGGCTTCATTAATACAAACCAAGCTAGAATGGTTACCAAAGAGGAATCACAAAATTAACGAATCTAGCAGTTGGGGTGTATTTTACCTAATCTGACCTGAAGGTACTTGAAAACATGGAGGATGTTTTTTTTTTCCTTGTGGCAATGTGACGGACACCTTTCTGCTCTAAAGTTTGTTTTGTTGTTTTTCGTCCTTTCATTCATGTCCAACTCTTCATTACTCTATTTGGAGTTCTCTTGGCAAAGATATTGGAGTGATTTGCCATTTCCTTGTCCAGCTCAGTTTGCAGATGAGGAACTGAGGCAAGTAGGGGTTAAGTGACTTGAGCAAGGTCACATAGCTAGTAAGTGTCTAAGGCCAAATTTGAACTCAGAAAGATGACTCTTCCTGACTCCAGGCCTGGCACTCTAACCACTGAGTCACCTAGTTGACCTCTGCTCTAAATAGGTACCAGATCTGAATTAACAATAAGACCTTGCATTTCTAAATTATACAGTAAGTGTAAGATTGAATTGTAATATATCCCAAAAGGGCAGTTATCTAGCATCTGCTTGAAGATTTCTAAGGAGAGAAAAAGTACTCTCTCACAGCAGTCTATTTACATTATGCTCTCTTCAGCCTCCAACCCTTACTCCTAGTTCTGGCCTGTGAAGCCAGGAGGAATTGGTCTAAATCTCTTCCTTATGATGGTCCTTTAAATATTTATAATGATGATAGCTGATATTTAGATGATATTTTAAGTAAGGTTTTTGAGGTGCTTTACACATGCTACTGAATTTGAATCTCATAACAACCTTTTCAGGTTAATAATACGACAGACATTACTATTCTAGTTTTACTGATGAGAGAATTGAGACTCAAGGTGATTAAGTGATCAGACCATGGTCAGGAAGCCAGCTGGAAGCTAGATTTGAACCTATCTGCCTAACTCCAAGTCTAGTACTCTATTCACTCTGCTATGCTGCCTCTTCCTCTACTTAAAGACAATTAGCATTCCCTCTCAGTCTATTTTCCTCCAGTGTATACAGCCTTAGAAATATCTTTGTGTTGGTGTTTCTGGATCTCTGTCTTCCAACTCAGTGTATCAAATTTAGAGGACAGGTTCTTACTGTCTTCACAGTCCTTCAGTGTAGCTAAAAAAAGACAGCTTAATACCAAGTCAATAAAAATTATTAGTTAAAATAGGAAGCTACCAGATGGTGGGCTGGGATGAGGTCCTCTGTTGTCTTGTTTTTTGATCCCTCACTCACACCAAAACCCACTATGTGGAAGCCTCTCCCCAAGTGGCCCTGCAACTTATATCTCCAAGTGTCTCCGCGTCAGCCTATAGGCAAGGTCATATATTATATTAGCACCCAGTATGAAATGCACTAAATGTGGTTTGTGATACTTTCCTTGGGCACACAAATTGTAAATTTTGGCTCTACCTGGCTCTAAGCTTAGGGATCCTTTCCCTATATACCTTTGTCCTATATCATATCATGCTGCTTTTGTACTTGTGGTATAACATTTAGGATCAGCAAGGATGGCATCTAGTCTGAATTCTCATTTTGCAGATCAGGAAATGGAGACTCAAAATAGTTTGCCTACTTATTAAAATCACATAGTAAATGATAGCATGGAAACTTGAATCTAAGGGTTTTCTTCTGGTTCTAAAGGAGGACTTTCCTCTAGTCTCCAAGCTTGACTTTAATCTCCTGAGAGAAACAATCTTCATGGGAAATACATTTGCAGTAATGAATCCCCTATCTTAAATATTCAGATAATGTTTCAGTCAACAAAAACCTATGTAAGATAGTGAGAGGGAGTACCTTCAGAAAAGCCCTTGTCTTCAATTCAGGAGCTCTGGGTTTGGTTTCTAGCTTTAATGCTTGGTGTCAGCACACTATATAACGATCATGTAACCTCTCTTTTCATTTTTCTTTAGTTGTAAATGTGAATAAAATAACCTGATATTAGCAAGGTCATAGCTTTGAGGGAAGCTCTTTCTATTCTTCATGATATTATGGGGAATGGAATAATAGCAATAGTAATAATGATGATGGTGTTGGTTTATGTGGGGAATTGCAAACTTCACAAACAGATGGCCTTAAAAAAAGTGACAACACCATGGTTTGAAGTCAGAGCACATGAATTTCTTGCTATCAATAGGCAAATCATTTCACCTCACTGTCCTCAGTTTCTTCCACAAAATGGTCAGTTTGGACTATGAGCTCTCCTAGGTCTCTTCTACCTACAAATCTTAGAATACTGTAGCTATGTGACATGAATAGAAAAGAAAAAAAATCTTTTCTGGGTCAACAGGAACTTTCAAATATTATTCTTATTTTTTTGGAATAATGATCATGAAGTTACATTTGGTTAATGAATTACAGAAGTTTCCACTCAATAGTCACACTCTTTCATATGTTTACATTTTTAATGGAGAAAATTTAATTTTTCATGTTGTCTCAACTTTAAGGATTATTTGAATTATGAAGACTGGTATGATTATTAACAATGATACCCAAACAGAATAGTGGCTCTCTCTTGATTGTCTGTTCTCAGTCTCCTCAGTCTCTATGTCATATGTTTTCAGGTTTTTTTTTTTCAAATGATTTTTGTTTCCTTTTTTTCTTCACGTAACAATATTTCTAAATTCCTTATGACTCTCTTAAAGAAATATATTTCTGATCTTGAAAT
This sequence comes from Trichosurus vulpecula, assembly GCF_011100635.1. Lineage (NCBI taxonomy): Eukaryota > Metazoa > Chordata > Mammalia > Diprotodontia > Phalangeridae > Trichosurus > Trichosurus vulpecula. The sequence goes on along the minus strand of NC_050575.1, from coordinate 245,579,999 downwards.
TAAATAAAACAATAATGGCCAAGAAAGCAAGTATATGTAGAGAAAAATGAATTATGGCAACTACCTCAAAGTAAGTCTTATGCTAATATAAAGAAATATTTCATACAAAATCATTTGTCATAAGCTTATCCATCTTTTCTTAATGTGGAACTGTTTCCTCCTTGAAGGCCTCTCAGGATCTCCTCTTTCCAACAAGCTGGCAGTGTTGATTTTTAGCTCCTCTAAACTTTTATGACGTGATAACTCTTCAAAGACTTTATAATAATATATTTATTATTATGGTGATTTGACTGTGTGTGTTATGTTCTCTATAAGATTTTAGATACATTGATATTAAGAATTATGCATTATTAAACTTCCTTCCTCCCTTTCCTCCAGCCATCAACACCTATCACAATATTTTGCTTATATGTCTTGCTCTGCTTCTCCCAGCCTCCTCAACATGGGGTGGGCTTCACACAGCTTGCTTTAAATATGGTTTGTGATATTTGTTAATTATTTGTTTAATAAATGTAAACTATCCCTTTAACATTATCATGAAACACAAGTGACATCAATTCTTCTTCAACATAATGACCTAAAATTTGGCTATGAATGTGTTTTCATGATTCTGCCACCTCCTAGCTGCTCTGACTTCCTTCAAGACTCAGCTCAAATCCTAAGTTCTACAGGAGGCCTTCTTCCATCTCCTCCCTGTACTACTAGTGACTTCCCTCTGAGATGACCTATTTTCTCTATTTATCTATCTATAGAATTATTTGAAAACAGCCTTTCCCTTTTAGAACATGAGTGCCTTGAGGGGCAGGACACATTTTTTGTCATTATTTGCATCCCTAGCCCTTAGCACTTTGCCTAAAACACGGTATGCACTGAATAAATACTTGTTGACTAGACAACTAGGTACAAACAGGTGAGGGATTTCCTCTGGAAGTTGAGGATTCCCATATGTTCTTGTTTGGAGATGATATTGTGCTAGTTGCTTCAAGACCTGAAACACCATGGAGCATCCTAGAAGATATCGATACTTGTTCGGGGTGGGGGGTAAAAAAAAAGGTGTATAAATTTAACAACCAAGTCAAAGAAGAGTATCCTTTAGCCAGAATCCAACATGAAATTTGGATGAACTGTAGAATCTGATCATCAATATGCATATCTGGGACAGAGAGCAAAGATGAACCTTGAACTGGGCCCAGAGTAGAATGGGAAGAGAAGAGTAGACTGAATGATTTGGGGGGATTAAAAAGTTCCTTTAAGACCCCTGAAAATCCCATGAAAGTTGAGATAAATCTTTTGTATGAAAAATATTCTGGCCTTGCTATTTACCAGAAAGTCTCTGAACAATTACAAATTAATATCACACAATGCCATGGAGAGGCATATAATGAGAGTAAATAGATTACAAAATATAACCAATTAGAAACTTAAAGAACAGAAAGATTTTTTGAAGGAAATGCCACCAAGGCGAAGAAGATGAGGTTTTCATAAGGACAAAGAGGGATAAGAAGATATTCATAGTACTCCATTAATATTATTCATATTTGAGGAAAAAATGAGGAAGGCTTCTAGCATGTTGGATGAATCTTCTGTAGCAAAATTAAGGGAAAGTCCAGGTAAGTGTTACACAGAATGGGCAGGAATTAATTATTTGATATGTACATTGTAAGAAGAATTTTGTTGATTTATAAATTTACTAATGATTCATTTTACAGAGATAAAAATAACTATGTCATAACATATTCATATTATTTATATCCCAAGTATGAAAATTTTAGAAAGCAATCTAGTTCAGTCCCCTCACTTTTCAGGCAAGGAAATGGACAAAGAGAGATGAAGTGATTTGCCTAAAGTCATGTCACTCCATTGTTACAAGAAGAATACTATTCCAATAGAACTGTTAAAATGAAGAGAACTTATTTGTACTCTTTGAGGAAAATGAATCGTTTTCTTTTTCCTAGTAAACTTTGTAATCCTGCAAAAGCTTGTAACTCAATCATCATTAAAGCCCATTGTAGCCTCATTGTGCTGTAGGAGTGAATTGGATTTCTTAGTGGCTGTGCTAACACAACCTATATTCTTGAAATTCTATTCACTCAGATATTGTATGAAGGTTGCTCCTAAGAATGGACTATATGCCTGTCAGAGGATCAGTTTAGTTAAGGTTGAAGTTATAGTTAAGTGAATATTTGCTACACTTGAAGGTAGAAAGATTTGGATTTGAAATCCCGTCTCTGACACATTGTTAAGTGAACATAGGCAAGTCATCTAACTTCTTTAAAGGTTGGTTCAATTAATCAACAAGTATTTAGGAAGGAAACAATTATTTATTAAGTGCCTACTATGTTCCAGGCACTGTCCTAAGCATTTTCCAAATATCTAATTTGATCCTCACAATAACTCTCAGATGTTATAATTATCTCTATTTTACAATTAAAGAAACTGAGGCAAACACAGGCTAAGTAACTTCTCTGGTGTCTGAGGCTGGGTTTAAACTCAGGGGGCTGATTATAAAGATCTGGGACTCATCAGTATTGAGATGATAGTTAAGCTCATGGAAGCTTATGAGGTCACTAAGTGTGAGAGTATAGTGAGAAAAGAGAAGAAGGTTCAGGGGAAAAATGGGATATGTCATACTAGGCATGTCATGTATGATGATGCAGCAAAAGAGATTGAAAAGGAGCAGTCAGATAGGGAGGAGGTTAATCAGGAAAACACATTGTCATGAAAACCTACAGAAGTGAGGCTCTGGGTTGGAATGGATAGAGGTTTGGCCTATGAATAAGGGAAAACCTGGGCTTGAGCCCTTCCTCTGCCCCATATTTTCTGTGGGCAAGTCACCTGATTTTTCCATGGTCCAGGTACTTCTCTAGGACTTTAAGTTACAAAGAATGTACTACTTTGTTTTGGTAGAGATATTTCCTCATAAGCTACTCCCTACTCAAATGAAATTGCACAACCAGTTTTTAAAATGGCTGAGAAAAGGAGGTGAGAAATAGGATGACAGTTAATAATAAAAGTATCTAGTCAGGGCTTTTATGAATGGGGAAGATAGGTGTGTCTGCAGCAGTAAGGGAAGAATCAATTGACAGAGAGATTGAAGGTTAGGGTGAGAAAGAGGATATTGGAAATAATCTGCTGGAGAATATAAGAGAGGATAGGATTGGGAGGCTTTGGCCTTGTTGTAGATAGTGGGCACCTATTGATTAAAGACTTGTAATGGGAAAAATAGTGATGGATGGGATAAAGTGGTTGTGAGTGAAAGAGCTGAAGTGAAGAGAATGGTGACTGGCAGTAATAATAACTGTACTATTCATCAGAAACCAATGAGATAATGTACATAAAGAGATCTACAAACTTTAAAGTATTATGAAAATGTGCATTGTAATTTTAACAGATCTTTAAAATGTCTTGGTAGATGAAGTCTCCATAATGGTAAGAACACGGATCTTTGAAGCACTGAGGTTTGGAGATAATCATGCACTTACACAGTCCTATATCAGTAGAGATATGATTGGTTTTTATATTTGAACTACAAGGAGGAGCATATGATTTAAAGCTGGAATGTACCTCAGGGGTCAGCTAGTTTAATTCTGTCATTTTTACAGATTTAGAAACTATGACTTTGAGAGGCTGAACTGCATATGTAGTTTGTAAAAGACTCTGATGTCAAAACCTAGTCTGTGATGTAAGTGAAAGAGTACTGGATTTGTACTAAATGGAGCTGCATAGGTGTGACTGCTTAACACCTTTTATGATCTCAAGAAAGTCACTTTATCACTCTGGGTCTTAGTTTCCTTATATCTAAATGAGGTTTTGGACTAGATGACCTCATAGGTTCCTATTGACTCCAAATCTATGTTCTTTTCCCAGTGTATCAAGCTGCTAATGACACACATTTAAATAATCCAAAGCTCTTTGCATCCATTATCTAATTCGATTCTCACAATAAACCTTTGAAGTAGTTCACAAAATTTTATTTTCATTTTACATAAAACTGAGACCCAGAGAAATGAAGTGGCTTAATTTTCTGACCTTTTTTCTACCATATTTATTAAAGAAACTTTCATTTAATCTGTGTTTGTTTTTTTATCTAATTATATATCTAATTATATGTGTTTTCCCCCTTCCAATAGTATATAATCTCCTTGAGGGGCAGGGACTATTTCATTTTTGCCTTTCTATCTCTAGAGCCTGAAACTTGTTCCACTTACCAGCTACTAAGTTCTGTGATGAAACACTGTTTAAAATATCACTGAAAATAAACACTAAAAGTAGGTTACTTAATGGTGATTAATCATACTGAGAATTCAATGTAAAGAACATAAAGAGTGCCACCGTTAATATAATGTCAGATGTAAAAGTAATACCCAGCAATATATGAATCTAAAAACATTTTTAGATCATTGTATAAAGGCCAAAATTTCTAATATAAAGATTCACAGGTACTTATGTGGAATTTTCCAGACATAAAGAGCTGATTGTTTTTGTTATTTTTATAAACAAATAATCCCTTTTCCTATCTCCCAGTGCTAACATATCCAGTAATATGCATGTAGATCTTCCACTAGTTGTTGCAAATGAAAGTTAAAGCACATTTAGGGATATAAATTATTAACATTTGGCTTATTGATATATAGCAACTAATTTTCAAGGTACCAGCTACAAAGAGCAGTAATGGTGAATTAAATATTCATATTATCAATATGATAATTAACCCATAAAACAATTATAATTAAATTGAAAGCAGCTTGCTTTATAAATAACCAGAATGAAATTGAAGAACTTGAAATGATAGGAAAACATCACATTAAAATTCTTCCATGTGGCTTGAAAAGAAACGGATGATGTAGAATCTAAATAAGAGTATAAATAGTTAAATCTCAAGGGCCTGCTTTTATTTATTTCAAACTAAGGTGTTATTTCTATGGATAAGTAAGAGATTACTTTTACAGGGAGAAAGGAGTAATGTAATATAGTGAAAAATACACTGGATTTCATGTCAGAAAAGGCACTATGTGAAATAAAAAAATACCCTGGGTTTGCAGTCAGAGGTTCAAATCTTACCTCCTCTATTTACTCCCTATCTAACTTTGGGCAAAATACTTAATTCCTTTATATCGGCCTCAATTTCTGTAACAACAATGTTGCTAGCAGCTGCTGTGGAGGTGAAAGACCAACAACAAGAGCATACAAGAGGGCTGCTAGTAAAGGTTCTTTGATCTGCTTTTCTAAGGAAAGCAAATTTAAGGGGTTAACAATCTCACTTTAATTAAACATACAGATATCATTCACTTAGTTCAGGGGAAAAAGTCAGCACCCTGAACTTCAGAGCAAATACAAACAGAAATTACAAGCAGAAATTATAAACAGAGCAAAATAGCACACAGAAATCAAGAGACAGGCCTCTAGCTGTCCAACCAGGACTTTACCTACATAGTTATCAGAGAGAGAGAGGCACCAACATCTGGGTATGGCTACCCAGAGTCTTGTCTGTCTAAATCACCAACACTCTTCCAATGAGTGTACCCTCAAAAGCAAAACAGCAACCTCAGAACTCATATACCCTCTTCAGGGCCCTGAGGTCTCAGTACCTCCTTAGCAAAAAGGGTGTGGGAAAGATCTTTAATCACTAGCACCACATCATATATATTGTTTCTAATCAATGGCTCTTAATTCAAACAAAAATAAGACTCAAAGACACATGATTGCTTCAGTGCTAAGAAGCACTCCAAGACAAAAAAAGGTCCCACTTTGCTTGCCATTACATTTGAAAGGCAAGACTCAAAGGTACTTGGTTACCTCAGTGCTGAGAAGCACTCCAAAACAACACAAAAAGGTCCCACTTTACCTGCCCCATTCAAAGGCAATACTCATTAAAGGCACTTGATTGCCTTAGCATTCCAAAAGGGAATACAGTAAAAAAAATCTTACCCTGCTTAACATTACATATTCCTCAGCTGCAAAATGAAGGGATTGGGTTAAAGGATCTCTGACATTTCTCCTATCACTAAATCTATGATCTTATGATCCAATTCACCCAGATTAAAAAGAGTTAGATTTCCCAGGCCTATTTATTTAAAGACTAAAGAAGTAGTTATATGCATACGAGAAATAGCTTTAATAGAAAGAAATAAGTAATATAATGTTGTGTGGTAAAAGAATATTGTATGTAGAGTCAGAAGAGGAAGCAGGGTGGAGAGGAAAGTCTGATAAATGTGTGTAACAACAAGCAAAGTATTTTTGCTGGATCGAGTCCTAGACAATCAGAGACTTGTATTTGAGTTCTAGACAATCAGACACATGAATTAAGTTTCAGCCAATCAGACTCTGACTAGAACTGTATGTAAAGAGAGCAGGTATTAAAAGAAAGCAGACATTGAGAGAAATAGTTTTGAGAGGGTTAACCAGTTTTGAGAAGAAGAGAATGAAGGGAAGACACAAAGAAGAAGAAAACTTTGAGTGTTGCATTGGGAAGAAACATTTAAGAGCTGAAAGGAAGCCTCTGAGAGCTAGGAGGAGATTTCTGAGAATAGAGAGGACACTTCTGAGAGTGAAGAGAAGACCTTTGATGGCAAAGACTTGCTGAAGGAGATTCCAAGCCGTAAAAGCAAATACAGCTGTTGGGCAGAAACCTGCCAATGGGAAGAAGGCTTAGCTTAAGCTCTTTTTGAGAGCTGTGAAAGTGAACAGAGCTGTCATCACAGAGCCTATGGACTTTGGAGGTGAATTGAGTTGGTGCTCCTGGTAGGGTGTGTTGTTGCCCTGTTAAGCTTTGTTTTCCCAGAGGCAGAAGCTTCGGGCACGAGCCCCTGAAGCCTGTTGTGGGGCAAGAGCAGGAAGAGCTTGGAATGGAGCAGTGCCAGTGAGCTGAGACCTAGAGCAGCAGCAGAGAGCTGCCTTTGTGTGAATCTGGGCAAGAGTCGGGAATGATCAGCCCACAGAGGAAGAGCCATGGGACTGGGAAGTCAACCTCAAGATGAAAGAGGACTTTATTTGAATGCTTGGTGTTGATTGTTCTTACTGTAACCTAGCGGTGGATGGTATGGCATTTTCTGCTACCCCTTAAGGATGTGTTGTGCTAGGGAAAACCCTAGCCTGGGACTCCCTGATTTTGGGGATGAAATGATATATGTTGTGTACTTTGATGTTCTTACTGTAACATAGGGGTGGATGGTATGGTAATTTCTGCTACCCCTTAAGGACGTGTCATGCTAGGGAGGACCTTGGTCTGGGACCCCCTGATTGTGTAAACAAGTATCTTGGGGTGTGCTATTAAATGCACATATGTCATATGATTTTAAATACACACACACACATATATTTATATATGTATATATATATACATATATACATACATTAGATGATGTGTTTTGCTTAAGGATGCTGTTATGAATGTTATGCTTTACTTTATTGAACAATGCTTTAATTTATTGCTGAATAAATAGAGAGTTCATTATACTATGCAATTAAACCCTTGAAATTATTCACAGCAGCAGTCCTCAAGTATTTTGCTGTGATTGGCATTACAGTGTGAAATCAAAGGACCTGCTTCTACGACTCTGGAAAACTCCCTTGACATTTCTGGGCCTCACTTCCCACATCTGTAAAATGAAATGGCTAGACTAAATAACCTTCAAGATCATTTTATCTTCTCTAACTATGATCTTATGCTCTGAATTTGAGCTCTGGCTCCATCCACCATAGTGGTGTGACTTTGGCCTAGCTACTTAAGCTCTCTGAAGTCCTTGCTTCCTCATTTGTAAAATGAAGACAGTTTTTATACAACCTACTTCAAGGACTATTTTAAAGAAAACATTTTGTAAATTATAATTTTTTTTACATATAAGCTAACTTGGTTATACTTTATAAATAAAACATATAGTATTTACCATTATTATATGAGAAGCATAGGTAACAATCCATGAAATCTGGGATTTTCTACTACCTCTCTGAGATTCATAAAATCAATTTGTCTTTTCCTACTAAAATTTTCTTTTTTCTTTTCACACTGTCTTAAGAATGTTTGGAAGTCTTAATTAGCTTTTTAATGGGCAGCTATAATTCTCGTTAGTAAAGACAGAAGTAGAAAGTTCCTAGAGTTGGCAATATTGGAATGTCATAGAGATTCAGGACTGTCTAAATAATAATGATTCAGATTTATAGAGCATTTTAAGTTCTTTAATCTGAATTCACAACAGCCTTCTAAATATATTGTCCCCATTTTATAGATGAGTAAACTTAGGCTCAGAGAAATTATATGACCTGTCCAGAATCAGAGGAATAGCAATAGATCAAGGTTTTGAACCCACATCTCCTGACTCTAAGTTCACTGCTTTTTCTACTTTACTACATTCTTTACAACTTCTCAGGCTATTAGAAGCACACAAACAATGAAAGGATTACAGATGGGAAAGGCGTTGTTGTTGTTTTTGTTGTTCAGTAGTGCCCGACTTCTTGTGTAATATTTGGGTTTTTTCTTAGCAAAGATACTGGAGTGGTCTGCCATTTTCTTCTCCAGCTCATTTTAGAGATGAAGAACTGATTTGCCCAGGGGGTCTCAGAACTAGTAATTGTCTTAAGCTGGATTTGAACTCAGCAAGATAAGACTCTCTAACTCTAGGAACAGAACTCCCTTAACTGCACCACCTAGCTGCTCCAAAGAAAGGTTATAAATTGAGTCCTAAGCCTAAGTGGATAAATGATTTACATAATGTGGTGTTAATGTGATTAAAGATCTTCCTCACCCATTCAATAGGGACTTTACTTACACTCTTTACTTACTTAGTTAAAGCCCCAGGCCCACACCATTTCACTAACTAGGCATGATGCCCCAGGCCCACACCCTTTTGCTAATTATGTGTGAAGCCCTCAGGGCCCTCAGGAGAGGTGCTAAGGCCAGAGCCAATTGTATGTGCACTCGAGTTCTAGCCAATCAGATGTCAGGTAGAACTATATATAAGGAGACCCCAGAGTGTGAGAGAAGCAGAATTGAGAAGCAGACATCAGGAAGACATTGAGACAGAGACATTATGAGAGAGGCAGAGTCTAGAGAGACTGCAGAGCAGAGAGTACAGACCAGAGAGTTGCGGAGATCAAAGAGCTGAGAATCTATAGCATTGAGAGCCTAGAGAACTGAGAATCCAGAGAATCTAGGTGACTGAAAGGACTCTGAGAACTGCAAGGGCTTTCAGAACTACAGGAGAAGACACAGGCAAGCAGACAGTTAGGACTTGTGAGTGATTGTTTACATGAGGGCTCTAGTGGTGGTGAGGGGGCGGGGAGGAAGGTTACAGGATGACTTGTTTCCTTGCTCTAATACCATGTTATAATTTCCTTGTTGCTACATTGAGGTAGGCTTACCAGTTTGGGAATATAATTAGTGCTATATAGAACCAGGGTTATTGGTCTTTGGATTGGATCCTCTGGTGTTTAAATAAATGTTTACTTTCTCTACCTAGAGAGTTTTTCATACTTTGTGATTCAAAACCATATAGGCACGTTCGAGATCATCCTTAAGGTCATGGATCTTGCCTTACTGATACACATATCATGACTAGTGAAGCTAAGAGATAGCAAGGGGGCCACATTATCTACTCCAGAGGCAGATCCAGGACTAGAATATGGGTCTTCTAACTCCCAGTTCAGCTTTCTTTCTATTATAACATCTTTACCTATAGCTTTTGATTTAAGCAGAACCATGAGACAGAGTTTATGTTTGCACCTCCCATTCCTTCTGTCAATGTACTCCTTGAATTCTAGCTCTATTATAAATTTGCTAAGTGACCATGGACAAATCACACAATCTTTCTGCACTTCAGTTTCCTCATGTGAAAGATTGTGGGTTGGATTAGATCAGTGGGTCTTATCCTGAGTTCAACTGATTCTAAAGGGAACTGTGCATAATTTCTCGGGGGTTCAAGAAGTTGGTATGGGCAGGAACCCTCACATCTTTCTTTTTTTTCAATAATCCTTTGTAATCCTATGTGTTTTATTTTAAAATATTCTGTGGACTCCATAAGATACATCAGACTGCCAGAAGAGTCTATGACACACACGCAAAAAAAGTTTAGAACCTTTGGATTCCATTACCTATAAGACCTCTTCTAACAATTTTACATGATGGAAATATTGTCATGAGTGGAGTTAGAAGCCCAGTTCTGTTCCTATTACCTTTTTGACTTTGGATAGGTCACTTATTCTCCCTTGGCTTCATAGTCCTCATTTATAAAATGAGGGCATTAGACTAGATGATCCATCTCTAAATATATAACCACATGATATGTCTGCACCCATGTCCCTTTTCTGCCTTGTGTTTTGGTGGAAAGAATAGTGAACAGGAGTCAGGATGATCGGGTTCTAAAATTGACTCAAGAACTCACTACATGGCTTTAATAAATCACTTTACTTCACTTTTGTTGTTGTTTAGTCATTTTCAGTTGAGTCCAACTTTTTGTGACCCCTTTTGGGGTTTTCTTGTCAAAGAGACCAGAGTGGTTTGCCATTTCCTTGTCCAGCTAATTTTACAGTTGAGGAACTGAGGCAAACAGGGTTAAGAGACTTGCCCAGGGGCATATAGCTAGTGAGTGTCTAAGGCCAGATTTGAGCTCGGGTCTTCTTGCACCTATATGACAAAGCAGGTAGAACACAGGGCTTGGAGTCAGCAACACTCATCTTCCTGATTTCAAATATGGCCTGAGACACTTATTAAATGTGTTTAACCTAAGCAAGTTACTTAACCCTATTTGCCTCAGTTTCCCCATCTGTAAAATTAGCTGGACAAAGAAATGGCAAACCACTCCAATATCTTTGCCAAGGAAACTCAAAATGGGGTCATGAAGAGTCAGACATCAGTGAAAGGACTGAACAACAAACAATTTCCTGACTCCAGACTTGGTGCTCCAACCACTGATCCACTTACTTCTCTGAGGCTCAAATCTTTATTTGTGAAATTAGAGCTGAACTCTCTGACTTGTATGGTTCCTTCCAACTCTTTCTATTTTCTCTAACTCTTCTCCATTCCTGGAATGTTCTTATCTGGTCTACTGACTTCCTTTAAGTCTCAACTAAAATCCTGTCTTCTATGGGAAATGTTTTCTAATTAATTAGTGCAGTGACTTCTTAATTCCAGTGTAGTGACTTTCCTCTTTTATATACTCACTATTTATTCTACATTTTACTTTCTATTATTCTATCCCTGTATTATTAATATTTATCCTTCTTTATTTACTATTTATCTTGTAGTTTATTTATACATATTTGTTTGTTTGTGGTTTCCCCCATCAGATTGTGAAATCCTTGAGGGCTGGCACTGCCCTTTGCCTCTTTTTAAATCTCCAGTGCTTAGCATAGTTCCTTCCACATAGTAAGCACATAATGTTTATTGACTGACACCTATTTTACCTAGGTCCAACCTAGGTATTGTCATGGAGTGCCACCCAGGGTATATTAGTTAAAAGCTCTTTAATACTTCCATCTTTTTTTTTAATGACCCATACTGTCTAAACATCTAGGATCTTCTAAACCAACTGAAATGTGCATGGTGCCCTCCATATTTGACCACAGCTCCCGAGGTTTCAAACTCAAATTGACACTTTCTATTTCTTAAGTCTCTAGTACTTGAATTAACTAAGCTGACTTATGAATTTACCAAAATGGGCAACTGCTGTTCTAGTACCATGCAATCAATCTAAATGAGTGATCTCAAATTAGAAAATGACTGGCTAGCCATTTTAACCCATGCCTACTAGCATAGAAGGTGGAAATAAAACAAATATCACCTGACCAAAGGAATCATACATAAAGTTGAAGCAGATATAATGAGATGTAGGGCTTTGCAAGTTTTAAGGGCAGATTCTCCCTTGGTTGACATAAAGTAAAGGAAGGAGTATCTAGAATTGTCCTACCTCTTTCCATTGCTCAATCAATAAATCAGTTATTACACACCTATTACGCAGCAGACTGGAACTACAAAAACAGAAGTGAAACAGTTGCTGTTCTCAATGAGCTGAAATCTATCAGAAGAAATGATACATATTCATATGAATGGGTATAAAATATGTGTAAAATAAATGGGTAATTTTTAGAGTAGGCATCTGGGGAGATCAGAAAAGATGATCCTCTACAACAAAGGAGCTTCTTCTTTTTTCCAGTGGAGGAAATTTGTCCAAACTCCTCTGGCAGACATTTTAATGTTAATTTACAATTAATAATTGATATTTGCCTAGCACTTTAATGTTTGCCAAGTCCTTTACATATGCTATTTCTTTTAAACCTCAGAACAACCCTGTGAGTTAGGTGCTACTGTTATCCCCGTTTTATAGGTGAAACTAAGGCCAACGGAGGTTAAATGGCTTGCCCCCAGTCACTTGGCTAGTAAATGTCTTTATCAAGATTTGAACTTAGATCTCCTTGCCTTGAAGTCCAGTATTCTATTCACTATGTCTCCTATGTTCACTATCTGCTGACTACACCTTATCTATTCACCATTTTCCCTAGTGACTTTTTTTGCTTTGTTTAGGGATTGCTCTTTCCTACTTCTATGTCTGATTGTCTTTAATTCAACAAAGGCTTCTTAAGCAGACACTAAGTGTAAGGTACATAGGAACACAAAGCTTTCGAAAAATCACACATTTACTACTTTCAAGAAGTGTATATTCTTATGGGGCCTAGAATATACAGATGTTGTTGCTTTTGTTGTTGCGTTTGTCCTTTCTTCTCCAAGAGGACCATGATACCAGGGAAATAATGATATGCCTTGCAATTTACTTTGATTTGAGAGAGGGAGGGCTGTGCAAGGTCACCAGCCTCACTTTCTCTTCCAGAGCCATCTGAGTCCAGTGGCCTGAAATTTACCAGGAGGACTGAAGATGGCCCAGGATGCACTGGGTGACCCTGCCTTTCAGGCTAAGGCCTTTTCAGGCTAAGGTCTTTGATTGAGGTAATGCCCATCCAGTGAATCGTCCTCATTAAGAAGTTAATCAAGGGGTAGCCCCTATATTCAAAACTCAAAAAACAGTAAGGCTGGTGACCTTGCACAGCCCTCTCTCACTCAATCAAAGTCAACTGCAAATTATGTTAACATTTCCCTGAAGTCCTGGTCTTCTTCTAGAAGGAAGGATAAACATAACCCTGTGCATAGTGGCCCCTGCCCCGCCCTGCTCCATTTTGGTGACTGAAGGCTCCCTCTTATCTTTGGGTGTACTGGCTAGATTTCTTTCTCAAAAACCAAGCCTTAAACCCAATTCACTCTGGAGCTCATAGATTGGACAATAGTTCCCCGCCCTTCTAGCACACAATGAATGTAAATACCTAATAGTAACTGTTTCTCTTTTGGCCAGGAGCCCTAAAGGTCTCCCCCTCCCAGTTTGTTTTTGAATTTTGATATACAGATAAATATGATGATAAGGAGGCATGTGAGAGGGATCAAGGCTAGGTTCAGCCAAAATGTTCTAGGAAGTGAGTATTTTTAGCTATGGAAATCACCTAAGAAGGAGCCCCTGACTTGAAATCTTGATGGATAAGAAGGATCCGGAAAGGGATTCAGGATGAAGTGCATTCCCTGTATCAGAGGTAGCTTGGTTGGAATGAAAAGACAGCTGTTAATTTTGATTGAAATGCAGACAGTATGAAAAAATAAATAAAATGAGATAAAACCAGAGAGATAGTTTGAAACCAGATTGTGGAGTGATTTATATAACAAGCTGAAGAATTTGTATTTCTTAATAGAGGAAATAAGAAACCACTCAAGACCACTCTGTAGTGGTCATAATTGTCCTCATGTCAACAAGTTTCTTGCATTTCCTTATTGTGGGAACTCCTTTTGCTAATTCAAATGATCTCAAACTTAGAGATAAATCACCAAGAGTTGAGGCTTGAGAGGTTAATAACTTGCCTGTTCCTACACAGGCAATGTCAGAGGCGTCATGTGAACCCAGGCTTCCCTTATTCCAAGTCCAGAACTCTATGCACTATACAGTACTACCTTTGAAATATTATTTGGAGGAGTTGAATGGAACAGAATTTTAACACTAAATCAACAGGACTCAGAAAAAAATTCCACAAAAATTAGAAGGCAATTACAATAGTTTGAGCAAGATACAAGAAGAATTTTCCAAGGGTAGAGAGAATTGAATGGATAAAAGAAATGTTATGGAGGTGGTATCTACAGAAGTTGGTAATTAATTGTATGTGGGGAGTGAGGAAAAGGAAAGAAGCAATAATTACTGAGTTTTTGAGCCTAGGCTATAAGAAGAATGATGATGTCAACAACAGAAGAAAAGGCAGGTAGAAAACAATTTAGTAGTGCTTACTTTGTCTTTTTCTTTGGCTTGCTATCTTTACAGTAGTTACATGAATTCAAGATAATAGTCATGGCTAAAAAAGAGTTTAATTAGATTTAATAAAAACACAATAAAATTCAGAAATATGTGTAAGCCACAATATGATTCATGTTCCAGGTCCAACCCCACTAAGGCAGGAAAATTCTTTTCAAGTTGGAATCCGTTGTCTCTGTCCTTCTCTTTACCTTCTCTCTCTCTTCCCTCCACAACATTAGCTTCCTCAGCCAATGTCTATATCACAATCATTTGAAGACATTATCTGTAATATCTTTTCATAATGTCCCGGGTGCAATTTTCAGCAAAAGGAATAAGGAGCCAGTCTCAAATTAAGAGACATATTGCAATTTGAAGGTTGGAATTCCCCTTACACCCTAGCTGGAGCTTGTCTACTACTCACTTCCCCACTGGAAAGTAGATATATCCTTTCACTTTCAATATGGTCACTTTGCATCACTCATGTCTGTAATTCATTGACCTACATGTCCTTAAAAGCAATGCCTTCCCTGGAAAGAACTGATGTTAAAGTATCCTAGGGTCAACAATGCTAGAAGACTGAAATGGATTGGTATGTCCTGGAAAAATTTTTTTCCTAGAAGACTGAAATGGATTGGTATGTCCTGGAAAAATTTTTTTCCTGTCTCTTCATATTTAAAGGCCTATTTTAGTCCTTCATCTAGCATTGTCTTCCACCAACTGCTCTCCTGGTTAGCTCCTTTGTTTATGCATCTTAAGAGAAAAATTGAGCATAGGACGCTATGTCCAGATGTGTGAGTCATGGCACGGGGTCATAAAGATTTGAGAATGGCGTGGCTCAAGAACTAGTGACTTACCCTCTGACTAGAGATTTTCAGTTTCAAACTGGATGAATGCCCTCTTTATGAAAATGTTGTAGAAGTAATTCTTGGTTAGATATGGGTGGCATTATATGCTTTCCACCCTTGAGATTCTGAAATTCTATGGTTCTGTAGTTCTGATGGGCTCAGTATGTAGGTAGAATTTTGCCATGTTTGCTTGAATTTAAGGCAGCACTATCACATAGACAAATACATGCATGTATGAATGTTTGCACACAATACATATATCTATACAGTTATGTTTGCATTTATTTCTGTCTCACTAATTCAAACTAATTAAAGGAATGGTCAGGCTGAATGAATATCTATTAATGAAAAGAAACAGCATTTTGTTATTTTCAGTGACATACAGCATCTAGGAAAGGTCCTTGCACAAAGTAGGTGTTAAATCAATCAATTTATGAACAAGCATTAAACACCTATTGTGTGTTCAGAACTGTGTTAGGAACATGGAATACAAAGATGAAAAACTCCCTGACCTTAAAGAGCTTTCATTCTAGTTAGGGTTAAATTCTGCCTGGTTTTTGTTTGTTTCTTTCTGACTCCATTTTGACTCCTTTTTTCTTTGCTTTTCTGTATAGCCAATTCACTATTTTTATGGTGATGAGGACTGAGAATGTGCAGCCCACTCCCTGAGAAAGATTTGTCATCAATCCCCTCAACCTTCAAAGCCATGATATCACAGGGTCTGCTTGGGAAACAGCTATATCTCCAATGAAAGGAACAAGTTTCTCTTCTATATCCTCCCCTCACCCTAAGAGCTCTCAGACCCCAGGGACCTGTGAACACATCAATTCTGCACATCGATTCTCCCGAGACCAATTAGTCTGGCCCCCTTTGCTTCCAGAAGAATAAAGCCAGCAGCAGCATTCCTACACTATTCTGGAGTCAGAAAATGTCAGAACTATCAGTCAGAACTGACGTATACAAATTGGAACCTGGGGTCCTCCCTATCATGAAGCCACACAGAATGTCAGCGGGAGAGCTGGAGGGATCTTTTATCCACCTTGTGCCTTCTTCTCCCTAATGCCTCTAGAAAATCTTCTCTAGGCCCACATTCTCCGTGTACTTAATAAAGGATACCAGGAGGGCATGAACAGGAAATCAAGATGCTTTCAACCGAAATCAGTATATTGTGACATGAACTAAAGCCCTTATTCCTTCTGTCCAAAGAAAGATCATACAAGTCTGTCAAACCTTGCCTAGGTGAGCCCAGAAAAGAATATATTTCTGACAATATGAAAAATTCAGGTTTTTTGAAATTCCATGGAATAATAGGAAATAAAAAGCTCTCACTAGAGAGTCAGTGTGGTTTAGTGACTTGAGGGCTGGTCATGGATTCAGGAAAACCAGGGTTTTAATCCCATTTTAGATATTTAATAGCTATGTGACTCTTTATAAATTTCTCTGATCTCTCAGCTTTCCCACCTGAAAATTGGAATAACAATAGTGTCAACCTCATAGGGTAAGTCAAGATCAAATGTGAGGATATATGTAAATCATTTTCACTAAACCACTTATAAACATTTCTTATTATTTAGTCAAGGTGGTTTGTCACTTCCCTTGGTCTAGTAACCAGGATATCTGTTTCTGAATCCCAGTAATACTTACTTAGCTATGTGAAATTGGTTTGCCATTTTCTCTTTGAACCTCATTACCCACACCTTTAAAATGAGTGTGTTGAAATAGATTATCCATAAGGTTTGTTTCTGCTCTATGTTCTCTATTATAATACTTTGACTGATTACTCAGTGTACAAACTGATGTGGTCCAGGGCAAAGAATGCTGATTGTAGAGTTGGTGGGTTAAAACTGGGTTAAAATTCTTTTGTCTGATGACTATGGCCTGTGTGATCTTGGGCAAGCCTCATCCTAACTCTGGGATTCAGTCTCCTCATCTGTAAGACAAGGGGGTTGGACTAGATGGCCTCTAAGGTCTCCTTCAGTTCTAGAGCTGTGATCTTATGAAATATGCAAATAATACTAATACTTATGCTAATTAGCATGCTAGTATTCATATAGCACTTCAAGGTTTGCAAAGGACTTCACAAATATGTTATTTTTTTTTCCTCAACTGTGGGAAGTAAGTGAAAAAAAAAACTAAAATGCGGTGGATGCTTTAAGGAGTTATTTAGGCTGGGGGGATATTCACATAGTCTGGTAATTGACACAATAGACAGAGCTGTGGAATTTGAGTCAGGAATTCAAATTGAGTCTCAGATATTTTCTAGCTGTGACCCTAGGCAAGTCATTTAACTTCTGCCTACCTCAGGTTCCTTTTCTGTAAAATGGGGATAATGGCATCTACACAGTAAACCCCAAGTTAAGTGGGCAGCTTCTGGCCATCAAAATTTACCTGTCTTTGGAGAGAAGAAAGAGAAGGAGAGGGAGAGGGAGAGGACGAGCTGAGTTACTAAACTAACTGGGTCCCCATTCAGGCAGCTCAGTCTACTCAACAGATTATGTTTGTGCTTCATTTTTGAAGAGGACTGTGGCATCAGAGAAACGATAACATGACTTGCAGTTGACTTTGCTTTGAGTGAGGGAGGGCTTTATAAGGTAACCAGTCTCACTTTCTCCTCCAGAGCTAACTGGATCCAGTGACCAGATATTTATCCAGATGACTGGAAATGGCCCAGGATGCAATGGGAGACCCTGGCCCTTCCAGGCTAAGGCCTTTTCAGGTACTCACTTAGAGTGAGATAATGCCCATTCAGTGAATAGGCCTCTTTAAGAAGTGAATCAAGGGATAGCCTCTTTGATTAGGAAAAGAAAAAAGAAAAAAAATCTAGCTGGGAGAGGAAGACCCCCAGGGTTACTGTCCAAAGAAAAACAGCTACCACTGACATTCACTCTATGCCAGGAGGGCCCAAAATATGGCCATTAAGTGGAGTTTGGGCAGGCCATTCTATGGGCTTCTGAGTGAACTGGGTTTAAGGCAGAAATCTTTCTTTCTTTCTATGGGAGGATAATTAGCATTTTCTTTGAAAAAAAGATCTGAGGTTTGTGGTGAATGACAAACTTTATATGTGTCTACAGTGTGGCAATATTAATATCATATAATTAAGTAATAAAATTAAATCCTGAATATAATATGATAAAATGTAATATAAATTTAGTTGTATGCATGGAATAATGCTTAGAATGTGAGAGGAAGTAGAGGTACTATTGTAATCTGTTCTTGTTAGACTATATCTGGAATACTGCATTTACATCTAGGTGCCACTTTTTTTGGAAGGACATCAATAAACTAGAGACCATCCCAAAGAGTGACCAAAATAGTGAAGGGCCTTGCAGTCATGGCATGTGAAGATTATATCACATGGACATAATTTACTTATGGAAGAAAAGATATTATTGAAGGTTAGGAAATGAGAGGGGGTATCTGCATGATAGTCATCTTTCACAGTTTCACTGGCTATCATGCAGATGAGACATTCAAGTTATTATACTTTGCCAAAGAGGGAAAAAAAAACTCAGAGTAATGGGTGAATGTTGAAAAGAAGAATATTTAGGTTAGGTGTCAGGAATAACATTCTAATAGCATTAGTTATCTGAAAGTGGAAGATGGTATGCATAGATGAAGTAGGTTCCCCAGCACCAGAAGTCTTTGAACAAAGATTGGTTGACCACTTGTTAAACATGATGAAGAGATTCATATTCAAACGAGGGTTGAACTACATGGCCTCTGAAGTTCACTGCCATCCTGTCACTCCCAGCCTCTGAGAAAATGAAGAATATGTGATTCAGTTAATATAAAACACAAAATATGCAATGTTCATTTTACAATGTAATGGTTTTCCTAATTGTTTTAAAATTATGTCAGGATCATTAATAAGCATTAGAAATGGGAACAGTTTCACATTGAAATGGCTTGTACTGGAAAAGAAAGCCTGAATGTATAGAATGGCACTGGAAAAATTATTTCTTGCCAATTTAAAAAAAATGAGTTTGCAAATCATCTAGCTGTTAGAGTGCTGTATTCTTAAATGCTAGTTGATAGCAGTATTTATAGCAGTTTCTTTGATTAAACATTTCTCTTTCATGTCTTTTGAGAATGTCAGTGAATGGCTGCCCATATTTCTGAAGAAGAGATGAAAGCCTTCACACAGAAAGAAGGAAATCAATTTGTATCTCACTATGTGGCTATAACTTTGCAACAGACTGAAAAGAAATATCCTTTCTTCCTTTCCTTCCTGAAATAGAACTCTAGTAGCACAGATATTCTTTAATGAGAAGCCTCAAACTGAGACATATTTAATTGACGTACAGTACTTTTTTTGCAAGCATTCCTGTCACTGAGTTTGCATACTGTAACTTGAAATGTTCAGAGTGTATCAGTTCAGAAGTATAGTGCTTCAGGTCCTGAGTAAATAACTAGACAGGCTGCAAGAAGTAGATTTTAAGAAAGACTGTCAATATCTGTATGTCATGGACCAACCTAGTAAAGAACATCTAAGGGAGACGTCACCCTTGATCATAATCCAGTTTGTCTCTACTCAATGCCTTCTCTACTCTGGCCATAATCTCTATATTTTCATATAAGAAATTTGTACTCCATCACTGAAATTAACTCTGGGCTCTGGTAGGAACCTTGGACTCTGGAACCAACTTGGTCAGAGATGAGCTTTCTCTTTATTTTAGCCACAACCAGGCCTTCATGCCACTACCAGTCCCTTTCCCTGCCATGTCACCTTCATTCTAGTCATCCCCAGTTTATCCCAACAAAAATCTTGGACTATACCCTTGGAACCATTCTGGACTTTTTACAGGTGAGCTTTTGGTTTATCTTGTCCAGAAGTATATTTCTATACTACTTCCAGGCCCTCCTCCTTGTCAGAATGTGAGCTCTTTAAGGATAAGAAGTATCTTGGTTGTATTTGTATCCCTTGGTCTTATCAGAGCCTGAAGCAAAGCAAGAACTTAATAGATGCTCCATATCTCTCTCTCTCTCTCTCTCTCTCTCTCTCTCTCTCTCTCTCTCTCTCTCTTTCTTTCCCCCTTCCTCTCCCTCCCCCTCACATCTATATCTACATCTATCTATCTGTGTATCTATGTATCTATCTATCTAATCTCCCTGACTCTCTATGTTTATTTTTTCTTGATCTAAAGTAGAGTACCTAGGAGAGAATGACCTTGAAAGATTTGAAAAGTCAGATTACTGGGAGTCCATACCAAAAGTAATGAAGCACCAATAATGATGTAAATATAGGCATGTTAGACTCAGCACAGTGGCAGTTCAAATCTGCATCTGGGTCACCACGCCTTGGCCCGATGTAACTGAGGTGAATTTGTTTAATTTGGGAGTGAACTTGATAAAAGTGAATATTCATAGAGTCATGGTAGGATCTGCAGATTAAAAGGAAAGTATGGAGTTTTGGGGTACTGAAATAGTGGTTGGATGTATCCCAGTTACTGGGCTGCTCTTTATACTTGTGGTGCCTATAGTTCTGTGGAGTGAGTTCCAGAGTCCTGAGGCAAAACAGGTGGGTGGCAGTGATGGGAGTGATTTCCCAGGAGCCCAGAGCAGGGGCCCTGGGAGATCATGCCTCTGTCCCCCTCCCTACCCCACTAGCACTTCAAAGGAGACAGGCCAAAGAAGAGGCTGTGGGAGGAAAACATGCTGGAACAGTGTGTTGAGAACAGACCCCCAAGGGAACTTTATTTGGACTTTTTTGTGTTGGGACTTTGCTAATTAAAGCATGCTGGTATCTGAAGGTGACAGGAAGAAGCCTGCAATGGCAGTGTGGGGAGAAGGACGCACCCTCAAGAACGACTTTACTTGGACACTCTGTGTTGACTGAGGAAATTGTAACTTGCTGTAACCTAGGAGTGGACGGTGTTTTGTAAACAAGTATTTTGGCGGGCTGCTACAGAATGATATGTTTTGTTATAGCTCCCTGAATGTGATTGCATTCTATAATGCTTCTGTTTGTTCCAGGATCCATGGCCATTTAGATATTGTAAGGCCAAGGATCCTGGAAGGGGTGGATTATGTAATGGTAATCAGGGTAGGATTTCTTTTGCTGTCAAGTGTCTTTGATGAGTCTGGTCTTTGTTTGAATGGGGCAAGTATAGTGGGATCTTTTCTCTTGGAGTGTTTCTCAGCACTAAGACAGTCAAGAGTCATTGATTTGCATATGATTTGGTACTTTCCCACACTTTGGTTTCCCATACCCTGGATGGTGAGTCTTTAGCCCCCAGGGTCCTGAACAGGGTGTATGTAATGGAAGGCAATCATTTGACTTTTGGGGGTACACTCATCAAAAGGGTGACAAGACCCTGGGCAAGTCATTGAAATAGCCTCCCTGGCTTTGATAACGCAGACAGATAGATATTGGTGCTTCTCTGGTAACTATGTATTGCTGTGGATAGACTAGTTTGTTTTATTCACTCTGTTTATAATGTATGTTTGTAATTTCTGTTTGTATTTGCCCTGAAGTTCAGGGGGATGATCTTTTCCCCCTGAACTAAGTAAATGATATATGTATGTTTAATTAAACTGAGACTGTTAACACCCTAAAGTTGCTTTCCTTAGAAACGCAGATCAAAAAACCTGTGTTAACAGCCCTTCCGTGTACTCGTCTTGTTGAGTCTTTCACCCCCACAGTAGCTACTAGAAATATTATTGTTACAATAGCATACACTTGTAGTTTTAGCCCATACTCTTCACTGACTAGGGGATGGTGATGATGACGTCAGCTAACATTTATATAGCTTCTACTATGTGCCAGGCATTGTGCTAAGCACTTTAGAATTCATATCTCACTGGATTCTCAGAACAACACTGTGAAGGAAGTGATATAATTCTCATTTTTATAATTGAAGAAACTTAGAGGTTAAGTGACTTGTCCAAGGTCACACAACTAGTAAGAGCATGAGGTTAAACTTGAATTCAATTCTTCTTGACTTCAGGCCTGTCAATCTATCCACTGCATGAAAATACCTGCCTCAGTAATAGGCATACTGATATAGTTAAAGAAAGGAGTTAGTATGCCCCTGTGTTGGAAGAAATGTTTGTACTCCTTTACCTGCTAAATCTTCTCAGTAAATGTCAATTTGTAACAACTAATTGATATCAATTGGTTAAATGATTCTCAGGTGCTAACCAGAGGTGACTAATATTGGGGAAAGTGGGGCGGAGCCAAGATGGCGGCTGGTAAGCAAGGAATAATGTGAGCTCCGTACGGAGACCCTCCAAAAACTTATAAAAAATGGCTCTAAACCAATTATAGAACGGCTGAACCCACAAAACAGCAGAGGGAAGTAGAGCTCCAGCCCAGGACAGCCTGGATGGTCTCTGGGTAAGGTCTATCCCACACGGACCTGGGAGCTGGGAGCTGGGAGCTGGGAACGGAGTGGAGCAGAGCCCAGCCTGAGCGGCGTGGACGATCCAGACCAGAAGCCGGGCGGAGAGGGCCCTAGCGCCCTGATTCAGTGAGCTGCGGCAGTTACGAGACTTCTTAACCCACAAACACCAAAGACTGCGGAGAAGGTTAGTGGGAAAAGCTGCAGGAGTGGAAGGAGTTCCAGGTTCGGCTTCCAGCCCTGGGGGCAGCGGAGCTGGGGCAGCTACAGCTGTTGTTACTTCCGGCTCCAGGCCCACCTGGTGGGAGGAATTAAGTGGTGGATCCGAGCAGGAGTGCACAGCCTGCCGAAGATCTAAGCCCAGTTCGGGTTGGGGGTTGGGGAAGGAGCAGTGCTGGTGCGGCAGAGCTGGCACCTCCCCCCCAAACGTGGAACATAGAACTCTTAAGTCTACAAGCAGTCATACCCCACTGAAAAACTCAAGGGTCAAGTTAGTTGGCTAGGAATATGGCCAGGCAGCGAAAACGCACCCAGATTCAGTCTCAGACTTTGCATTCTTTCTTTGCTGACAAAGAAGACCAAAACATACAGACAGAAGAAATTAATAAAGTCAAAGAGCCTACAACAGAAACCTCCAAGAAAAACAGGAACTGGTCCCAGGCCATGGAAGAGCTCAAAAAGGAGTTGGAAAAGCAAGTTAGAGAAGTAGAGGAAAAATTGGGAAGAGAAATGAGAAGGATGCAAGAAAACCATGAAAAACAAGTCAATGACTTGCTAAAGGAGACCCAAAAAATACTGAAAAATACACTGAAGAAAACAACACCTTAAAAAACAGACTAACTCAAATGGCAAAAGAGCTCCAAAAAGCCAATGAGGAGAAGAATGCCTTGAAAGGCAGAATTAGCCAAATGGAAAAGGAGGTCCAAAAGACCACTGAAGAAAATACTACTTTAAAAATTAGATTGGAGAAAGTGGAAGCTAGTGACTTTATGAGAAATCAAGATATTATAAAACAGAACCAAGAAAATGAAAAAATGGAAGACAATGTGAAATATCTCATTGGAAAAACCACTGACCTGGAAAATAGATGCAGGAGAGATAATTTAAAAATTATTGGACTACCTGAAAGCCATGATCAAAAAAAGAGCCTAGATACCATCTTTCAAGAAATTATCAAGGAGAACTGCCCTGATATTCTAGAGCCACAGGGCAAAATAGAAATTGAAAGAATCCATCGATCACCTCCTCAAATAGATCCCAAAAAGAAATCTCCTAGGAATATTGTTGCCAAATTCCAGAGCTCCCAGATCAAGGAGAAAATACTGCAAGCAGCCAGAAAGAAAAAATTTGAGTATTGTGGAAACCTAATCAGAATAACCCAAGATCTGGCATCTTCTACATTAAGAGATCGAAGGGCTTGGAATGCGATATTCTGGAGGTCAATGGAGCTAGGATTAAAACCTAAAATCACCTACCCAGCAAAACTGAGTATCATGTTCCAAGGCAAAATATGGATTTTCAATAAAATAGAGGACTCTCAAGCTTTCTCAGTGAAAAGACCAGAACTGAATAGAAAATTTCACTTTCAAACACAAGAATCAAGAGAAGCATGAAAAGGTAATCAAGAAATGGAAATTGCAAGGGACTTACTAAAGTTGAACTGTTTTGTTTACATTCCTACATGGAAAGATGATGTGTATGATTCATGAGACCTCAGTATTAGGGTAGTTGAAGGGAATATGCATATATGTATGTTTATGTATATACATAGGTGAATGTGTATGTATGTATGTATCTATGTGTATATGTATGCATGTGTATGTAGGTATATATATATGTGTGCTTTTATATATGTACATACATATATATATATATATATATATATGTAAAAGAGAGAGAACAGACACAGGGTGAGTTGAAGATGAAGGGAAGATATGTAAAAGAAATAAAATGAAATTAAGGGATGAGAGAGCAACATACTGAGAGAGGGAGATAGGGAGAGATAGAATGGGGTGGATTATCTCGCTTAAAGGTGGCAAGAGGAAGCAGTTCTGTGGGAGGAGGGGAGAGGGCAGGTGAGGGGGGAATGAGTGAACCTTGCTCTCATCAGATTTGGCCTGAGGAGGGAATACCATACATACCCAATTGGGAATCTTACCCCACAGGAAAGAAGAGGGAAGGAAGATAAAAAAAATAAAGGGGGGGGATGATGGAGGGGAGGGCAGATGGGGGTGGAGGCAATCAAAACAAACACTTTTGAAAAGGGGACAGGGTCAAGGGAGAAAATTCAATAAAGCGGGATGGGTTGAGTAGGAGCAAAATGTAGTTAGCCTTTCACAACATGAATATTGTGGAAGGGTTATACATAATGATACATGCGTGGCCTAGGTTGAAGTGCTCGACTTGTTAGGGAGGGTGGGTGGGAAGGGAAGAGGGGAGAGAATTTGAAACTCAAAGTTTTAAAAACAGATGTTCAAAAACAAAAAAAAAAGTGTTTGCATGCAACTAAAAAATAAGATACACAGGCAATGGGGCGTAGAAATTTATCTTGCCCTACAAGAAAGGAAGGGACAAGGGGATGAGAGGGGAGTGGGGTGATAGAGGGGAGGGCTGACTGGGGAACAGGGCAACCAGAATATATGCCATCTTGGAGTGGGGGGGAGGGTAGAAATGGGGAGAAAATTTGTAATTCAAACTGTTGTGAAAATCAGTCCTGAAAACCAAATATGTTAAATAAATAAATTAAAAAAAATGTACAAAATAAAATACAAAAGGTTATAAAGGAAAAAATAATATTGGGGAAAGTATGCTAGTATGGAGATTCAATATGATAGTTTGGAGAAAAAAATACAACCAAAATAATTTTGTAACATCTTGATGGACTAATCCATAAACCACCTGATAGCCTAGTATTAGAAAGTTTCTAACCCATATTATAGGAGAAATAAAATATTAATAAAATATGTAAGAACATGAAAAAGGAGCTGGTCTCATCCACTGTTGTAATTTACTGTTCTTGGCTGAGAGACCATGCAGTTTTATCTAAAAAGAACTGTTTTCATAATTGTAAAAATATTTCGGAGGGGGCAGAGCCAAGATGGCACTGTGAAAGCAGGGAACTACTAGAGCTTTCTCACAAATTATGTCAGCTATATCTGAAAAAAATGAATCTGAGCAGATTTGAGAGAGTTAGAAGCCACTAGTAGACTGAGTGGGGCAGGAGCACTGGCACACAGATTGGCACCAGACCACACCAACTAGGAGCAACAGAGGAACCCAGCAAGTGCACCTGTCTAGGAGAGCACTGGAAGAAGGCTGGGCTTGCAAAACACCAGAGCAGGAGCAGACCCAGGGAGGAAGTACCGGCTAAGGCAGCAACTGAACCCCAGGCCTCTCAGCCCAGGGCAGGAGTCTGTCGGAGCTACAGGAGACACCAGCACAGAGCCTGTGGCTGGGAGAGCAGCTACTCCAGAAGCCTCCAGCCCACAGCCTAAAGGTTTGAGACTTGCCTTCTTGAACTTCCAGGAGTCATGATGGCCAGTAAAATGGCTCTCATCCCTCCCTTCCTCAACCATAGAATACTTACTCCCTGAGGAGAAACACTGAAATAGAGGAACAAGAAGTGGGGCTTCAGTAGCCTTTTAGTGAGAGAAACTGGGCAGAGGGCCCTTCTTGTGGTGGCAGAAGGAGACTAGTGCAGGAAGAGAGGTGTCCCAGCAGGCCCCACCTCAGCAAAACAAGGAAAGTTCCTGAGCCCCAGGGGGTTAGAGCTAGCAAACATCAACACCAGGACCCCAGATGTACATTTGTGCAGCCAGGGGAAGTGGCAAATACCAGCACAGACAAAGTCTGAGACCACCCATGCTGTAGAGCAGTGCCGGGGAAGAGGAAACTTCCAGCAGCCAGACCACCCCTCCCCCACACCTCACAAAACCAGAGGCCACAGCACACAAAGCCAGTGAGCAGGCCCACAGTTCCCAACCCAAGAAGCTTGGGACAGAGCCCCCTGAGGCCCAGAAGCAGAGATCTACTTTCGAAGCCAGGGGGAAAAACACCATGATAAAGAATACTAAAAAGCCAAAGACTATTAATTCCTATTATGGAGAAAAGGAAGATCAAAATATCAATTCAGAAGAGGATAGCATTGACACTATACACACATCTGAAACCTCCAAACGGAATGTGAATTGGTCTCCAACCCAAAAAGCATTCCTGGAAGAACTCAAAGAGGACTTTAAAAATCAAATTGGAGAGGTAAAAGAAAACATGGAAAAAAAAATTCACTGATGAGAACAAATCTTTAAAAAGTAAAATTGGCAAAATGGTTAAGGAGGTTCAGAATACAAATGGAGAAAATGTCTCATTGAAAAGTAAAATTAACCAAATGGAAAAGGAGAAAAAGAAGATAAATGAAGAAAACAATTCATTAAATATTAAAATTGTTCAAGTAGAATCTAATGCCTCGATGAGATATCAATAATCAGTAAACAAAATTTAAAGAATGAAAAATAGAAGAAAACATGAAATATCTGATTGGAAAAATAACTGACCTGGAAAATAGATGCAGGAGAGACAATCTAAGAATTATTGGTCTACCCGAAAGCCATGATGAAAAAAGGAGTCTGGACAGTATCTTCCAAGAAGTCATCAAGGAAAACTTTTCCAAGGTCCTAGAACCAGAGGGTAAAATAGTCATTGAAAGAATTCACCAATCACCCCGTGAAAGAGATCCCAAATTGAAAACTCCAAGGTGTATTGCACCCAAATTACAGAATTACCAGGTCAAGGAGAAAAAAGTTCAAGTAGCCAGAAAGAAACAATTCAAATATCATGGAACTACAGCCAGAATCACATAGGATCTTGCAACTTCTACAATAAAAGAAAGGAGGAATTGGAATATGATTTTTTTGAAAGGCAAATGAGCTTGGGCTACAAGCAAGAATCAACTATCCAGCAAAACTGAGCGTAATTTTTCAGGCAAGGAGATGGACATTAAATAAAATAAGGGAATTCCAGACCTTCCTGATGAAAAGGCCAGAGCTCAATGGAAAATTTGATCTTCAGATAGAAAACTCAAGAGAGACATAAAAAGGTAAATGGAGGGGAAAAAAACCTATATTATTCAATAAGAGGAAAATGTTTACATCCTTGTATAAGATTACATTGATATATGTATGTTACATATATGTCAATCTTGAGAATGATAATGTCATTATGACAATTGAAATGGATATACGTAGACTGAAGGTGTCAGTATAGAGTAACTGAAGTGATGATAAAACAGAATTAAAGGGTGCAAAGGGATTTTTCTGGGAGAAGCGGTAAGGAGGAGGTAGAAAAGGGTAAATTACATCACATAAAGAGGCACAAAAACACAGAGGGAAAGAAGGAAGGGAGAAAAGTAATGTCTGAGCTTTACTCTCATCGGATTGGTTCAAAGAGGGAAATACATGATCTGATAAATATAGGAATCAAATTTGGCCTACAGGCAGTAGAAGATGAAAGGGGAAAGAAAGGGGTGGGTGTATAGAAGGGAGGGAAGGAGTAGCAAGGGGAAAAGTGTAATATAAGGGAGGGATGTCATTAGGGTTGGAAAATTGAGGAAGCTGGTGGCCAAAAGCAAAACTCTTTTGAGGAGTGGAAGGGAGAAGGGAGAAATAAAGGCATAAACAGGGTGTGGGGTGGGAATACAATGGAGAAAAAGACACAGATAGTAATCATAACTGTGAATGTGAATGGGATTAACTCTTATAAAACAGAGGCAGATAGCAGAATGGATTAAAAACTGCGATACTACAATATGTTGTTTAAAAGGAACACATTTGAAACAGGAGGATACACAAAGGGCAAAAGCCTGTAGTGGAATATATTGTACTTCAACTAAAGTAAAATAAAGCAGGGGTAGCAATCCTAATCTCAGACAAAGCAAAAGCAAAGGTAGATCTAACTAAAAAAGATAAGGAAGGACACTATATCCTGCTAAAAGTCACCATTGACAATGAAGCAATATCAGTACATAACATGTATACACCTAGTTATATAGCATACAAATACATAGAGGAGAAGTTAAGGGAATTATAGGAAGAAATAGACAGCAAAACTATACTACTGGGAGATCTCAACCTTCCCCTCTCTGAACTTGATAAATCTAACCTCAAAATGAACAAGAAAGTAGTTAAGAAGTTGAATAGAATTTTAGAAGAGGTAGATATGATAGATATCTGGAGAAAACTGAATGGGGATGAAAAGGAATATACATTTTCTCAGCAGTACATGGCACATACTCAAAAAATGACCATGTACTAGGGCCTAAAAACCTCACAATCCAGTGCAGAAAGGCAGACATAGTCAATGCATCCTTTTCAGTTCATGATACAATTAAACTTATTCGTAATAAAGGACCATGGAAATATCAACTAAAAATTAATTGGAAACTAAATAATCTTATCGTAAAGAATGAGTGGATCAAAGAAGAAATAATAGAAACAATTAATATCTTCATTCAACAGAATGACAATAAAGAGATAACACAACAAAACATATGGGATACAGCAAAAGCAGTCCTCAGGGGAATTTTTTTTTTTTTTTATATTTTTAGTTTTCAACATTGGTACTCACAAGAGTTTGAATTACAAATTTTCTCCCCATTTCTCCCCTCACCCCACTCCAAGATGGAATATATCCTGATTGCCCCACAGTCAGCCCTCCCTTCTGTCCCTACTCCCCTCCTCCTCTTTTCCCTTACATTCTTGTAGGGCAAGATAAATTTCTATGCCACATTGCCTGTATATCTTGTTTCCTAGTTGGATGCAAAAACATTTTTGAACATCCGTTTTTAAAACTTTGAGTTCCAAATTCTCTCCCCTGTCTGCTCCCCACCCACCCTGCCTAAGAAGGCAAGCAATTCAACATAGGCCACATGTGTATCATTATACAAAACCCTTCCACAATACTCATGTTGTGAAAGACTAATTATATTTTCCTCCTTCTTATCCTATATCCCTTTTTTCAATTTTCTCCCTTGAGCCTGTAACTTTTTGAAAGTGTTTGCCTTTGATTACCTCCTACCCCTATCTGCCCTCCCTTCTATCCTCCCTCCTTTTTTATCTCCTTCCTCTTTCGTTCCTGTGAGATAAGATACCCTATTGAGTGTGTATGGTATTACATCCTCAGGTCAAATCCAATGAGAACAAGATTCACTCATTCCCCCTCACCTGCCCTCTTCCCTTCCTACAGAACTACTTTTTCTTGCTACTATTATGTGAGATAATTTACCCCATTCTATCTCTCCCTTTCTTCCTATCTCAATATATTCCTCTCTCATCCCTTAATTTGATTTAACTTTTTTAGATATCATACCTTCATACTCAACTCACCCTGTGCCCTCTGTCTATATATATGCATATATATGTGCATATATATACATGTATATAGATATATATATATATACACCCATATATGTGTGTGTGTGTGTGTGTATATATATATATATATATGTATATTCCCTTCAGCTGCCTTAATACTAAGGTCTCATGAATTATATGCACATCATCTTTCCATGTAAGGAATGTAAACAAAACAGTTCAACTTTAGTAAGTCCCTCATGATTTCTCTTTCTTGCTTACCTTTTCATGTTTCTCTTGATTCTTGTGTTTGAAAGTCAAATTTTCTTTTCAGCTCTGGTTTTTTCACTGAGAAAGCTTGAAAGTCTTTTATTTTATTGAAAATCCATATTTTGCCTTGGAGCATTACACTCAGTTTTGCTGGGTAGGTGATTCTAGGTTTTAATCCTATCTCCTTTGACCTCTGGAATATCATATTCCATTCTCTTCAATCCCTTAATGTAGAAGCTGCTAGATCTTGTGTTATTCTGATTGTGTTTCCACAATACTCAAATTGTTTCTTTCTGCCTGCTTGCAGTATTTGCTCCTTGATATGGGAGCTCTGGAATTTGGCAACAATGTTCCTAAGGAGTTTTCTTTTTGGAATCTTTTTCAGGAGATGATCGGTGGATTCTTTCAATTTCTATTTTACCCTCTGGCTGTAGAATATCAGGGCAGTTCTCCTTGATAATTCCTTCAAAGATGATATCTAGGCTCTTTTTTTGATCATGATTTTTAGGGAGTACAATAATTTTTTAATTATCTCTCCTGTATCTATTTTCCGGGTCAGTGGTTTTCCAATGAGATATTTCACCTTGTCTTCCATTTTTTTCATTCCTTTGGTTCTTTTTGATAATATCTTGATTTTTCATAAAGTCATTAACTTCCCCTTGTTCCAATCTGATTTTTAAGGTAGTGTTTTCTTCAGTGATCTTTTGGACCTACTTTTCCATTTGGCTAACCCTGCCTTTCAAGGCATTCTCCTCATTGGCTTTTTGCCATTTGAGTTAGTCTATTTTTAAGGTGTTTTCTTCACTATTATTTTTGGGTGTCCTTTAGCAAGTAATGGACTTGTTTGTTTTGATTTTCTTGCATCACTCTCATTTCTCTTCCCAATTTTTCACCTACTTCTGTAACTTGCTTTTCCAAATCCTTTTTGAGCTTTTCCATGGCCTGAGACCAGTTCATGTTTTTCTTGGTGACTTTTGATGTAGGCTCTTTGACTTTGTTGACTTCTTCAGGCAGTATGTTTTGGTCTTCTTTGTCACCAAAGAAAGATTCCAAAGTCTGAGTTTGAGTCTGATTTCATTTTTGCTGCCTGTTCGTGTTCCCAGCCAACTACTTGACCCTTGAGTTTTTCATCGGGATATGACTGCTTGTAGAGGATAGAGTACTTTGTCCCAAGCTTGAGGGGCTGTGCTGTTGTTTTCAGAGTTATTTCTACACAGCAGGCTCTGCCACATTAGTGCTCATCTTCCCCCAAGAACTGCCAATGCGGACTGTGACTCAGATCTTAATCAGGCTCTGCATTCCCACTCTGATCCAGCACTTCATTCCTCCCACCAGGTGTGCCTGGGGCCGGAAGCAACTGCAGCTGTAGTTCTGTAGCTGCACCTCCTCTGCTGCCCCCAGGGCAGTGGCCAAACTGCAAACTCTTTTCACTCTGTCCCTGCAGTTTTTTTTCCCCACTAAGCTTCTCTGTTGTCTTTGGTGTTTGTGGGTTGAGAAGTCTGGTAACAGGCACAGCTCCCTGATTCGTGGTGCTAGGGCCTGTTCCTCCTGGCTCCCTGTCTGGTTGGTCTGGATGCAGCAAAAATGGACTCAGATTCACACTCATAATTTGGAATCTTTCTCTGGGGACAAAGAAGACTAAAATATACAGCCAGAAGTCCACAAAGTCAAAAAGCCTACATCAAAAGTCTCCAAGAAAAACATGAACTCTTCTCAGGCCATGGAAGAGCTGAAAAAGGATTTGGAAAAATAAGTTAGAGAAGTAGAGGAAAATTTGAGAAGATAATTGAGAGTAATGTGAGAAAACCATGAAAAACAAGTCAATGACTTGCTAAAGGAGACCCAAAAAATACTGAAGAAAATAAGACCTTACAAAACAGACTTACTCAAGTGGAAAAAGATCTCCAAAAAGCCAATGAGGAGAATAATGCCTTGAAAGGCAGAATTAGCCAAATGGAAAAGGAGGTAAAAAAGACCACGGAAGAAAATACTACCTTAAAAATTAGATTGGAGCATGTGGAAGCTAGTGACTTTATGAGAAATCAAGATATTATAAAACAGAACCAAAGGAATGAAAAAGTGGAAGACAATGTGAAATATCTCATTGGAAAAACCACTGACCTGGAAAAGAGATGCAGGAGAGATAATTTAAAAATTATTGGACTACTTGAAAGCCATGATCAAAAAAAGAGCCTAGATATCATCTTTCAAGAACTTATCAAAGAGAATTGCCCTGATATTCTAGACCCAGAGGGTAAAATAGAAATTGAAAGAAACCACCAATCACCTCCTTAAAAAGAGCCCCAAAAGAAAACTCTAGTAATATTGTCGCCAAATTCCAGAGCTCCCAGATCAAGGAAAAAATACTGCAAACAAGAAAAAAACCAATTTGAGTATTGTGAAAACACAATCAGAATAACACAAGATCCAGCAGCTTCTACATTAAGGTATTGAAGGGATTGAATATGATATTCTGGAGGTCAATGGAGCTAGGATTAAAACCAAGAATCACCTATCCAGCAAAGCTGAGTATCATGCTCCAAGGTAAAATATGGATCTTCAATAAAATAGAGGACTTTTGAGCTTTCTCAGTGAAAAGACCAGAGCTGAATAGAAAATTTGACTTTCAAATACAGGAATCAATTGAAGCATGAAAAGGTGAACAAGAAAGAGAAATCATAAGGGACTTACTAAAGTTGAACTGTTTTGTTTACATTCCTTACATGGAAAGATGATATGTATAATTCATGAGAACTCAGTATTAGGGTAGCTGAAGGGAATATATATATACATATATATAAGATATACATATATATGCATATATATATAGACAGAGGGCAGAGGGTGAGTCTTATATGAAGGGATAATATCTAAGAAAATAAAATAAAATCAGGGGATGAGAGAGGAATGTGATGAGAGAGGGAGAAAGGGAGAGATAGAACGGGGTAAAATATCTTGCATAAAAGTGCCAAGAAAAAGCAGTTCTGTAGGAAGAGAAGAAGGGGTAGGTGAGGGAGACTGAGTGAATCTTGCTCTCATTGGATTTGACCTGAGGATGGAATACCATACACACTCAATTGGGTATCTTACCCCACAGCAATGAAGGAGGAAGGAGATAAAAAAGAGGGGAGGATAGAAGGGAGGGCAGATAGGGGGAGGAGGTAATCAAAAACACTTTCAAAAAATTACAGGGTCAAGGGACAAAATTGAATGAAGGGGGAATAGGATAGGGAGGAGCAAAATATAGTTAGTCTTTCACAACATGAGTATTGTGAAAGGGTTTTGCATAATGATACAGAAGTAGCCTATGTTGAATTGTTTGCCTTCTTAGGGAGTATGGGTGGTGAGGGAACAGGGGAGAGAATTTGGAACTCAAAATTTTGAAACTGGATGTTCAAAAAAAAAGTTTGTACATGCAAATAGGAAATAAGATATACAGGCCCTACAAGAAAGTAAGGGAAAAGGAGTTTGTGAGTGTGGTGACAGAAGGGAGGCCTGACTGGGGAATGCGGCAACCAGAATATACGCCATCTTGGAGTGGGGGTGAGAGGAGAAATGGGGAGAAAATTTGTAATTCAAACTCTTGTGAAAATCAATGCTGAAAACTAAACATATTCAACAAATAAATAAATAAATAAGCAAGCAAGCAAATAAATAAATAGATAAAGAAAGAAAGAAACAAATAAATGCATGATTAAGAAAAGCAAAACCAAAAAAAAAGAATTGTTATAGAACATTATTGTACTGTTTGAATCCAGCCCTGCTTGTCTTGTTATTTAGTGATCCCTAAGTAAGGACCCAGGCTATATAGGCTGACTAGAAACCTAGTCAGATCCAAAGACTGATGCAAAAATTGTTCTCACAATTACACATCTCAATCAACCCATACATCTTTTCTAAAAACTGGCCTTGTTCTAGTCAATCAGTTACAGTTTCTTTGTTCCTTTGATTGAATACAGACAAGGGGAGAATTGGGATACCTCTTTTTCTGATTTCTGTGAATTGCACCTGTTCACTATCCCCCTCCAAACTCATAAAGCCCCTAACTTTAATTCCATGCTTTCTCATGCTTTATATCCTTTTATTTTAATGAATAAAACATCTGACTCCTCTTGTTTCCAGGTCCCAGTGACAAGTTGAGAAGACCTTGATCTGATTTGTTATATAATTAGCATGCATTGATTAATAAATCAATATATTCAGAAGCTCAAAGTTTTGTTTCCTCAGTTATTTCAGGTTTTACCCATCATAATTTTTGGTGAAGCCAGTCATACCAAGAAAGTTCTCTGACCCCTAGGATGGCATCTTAGATGGAAGTCTTCATGGATGTCAAATCTGGAAATATGACTCTCTCCCCACCCTTGTTTTCACATTCTTTCATTTTAAAATAAGGTTCACCCCTACATTGCTAGGGATGATTTACTCCTACTCTTCTGGGGATGGTTTGCTTCCACTCTACTGGAGAAGAACTATTCCCTGCAAGAAACAATGGGTTTCAGTAATAATAAAATACTAAAGGTTTCACCTTGGATAGGGCAAACTGACACCCTTTTTGCAAAGTTCTTACTGAACTAGAATTTACTGTACAGAAGTGCTTAAAAATAATGACTTCAAATAAAATATGTATATGCACATGGATATATACATACATATTCATATACATACATACACATATGTGTGTGTGTGTGTGTGTGTGTCTCCAAATGCCAAATTGGGTGATAGATAAAAACTCTGAGATTAGACTTTCAGTAGGAGATAAGGAGACAATTCTTCTGTGTTTTTATTTCTTTGTAAAATGCAGAAAAGTCTTTGTCTTGTGCAGTATTTGATGATTTTTTTGGTAGATTTTGCTACCTTAAAAGATTACTAAGTGGAAAAGGAAGCCAGCCCAAAAGACTGCTAAAAAGTTATAGCCAAGAAGTTTAAAATGCTGGAGAAGATCAATAAAGTTTCTTACTCAAAGCAGTTCATCCAGATGCTAAACTCTCTGTCCCAGTAAGCAGCACTAACTCTAACCTTAAGCTTTCAGTTGGAGAATAGTTTAAAAAGAAAAAGAAAAAAAACCCTGCAAGATACTTTCTCTCTGTCATTTCAGCCTTAATCATGCTGGAATTAAAAAAAAAAATAAATTAAATTAAATTTAAAAAAATTAAAGAAAGGAAAACTTTTCCAAATTTGTAGAAATTGATGGCATTATAAATGAATTAGAGATTCCAGATCATAGTAAATGCAAAAAAAACAATTATTAGGATTTCAGGAGCCAAGATGATGGAATAGGGAAGGAACACCTGAACTCTCAAAAAATCTGTTTCCAAACAATTGTAACATAACTCCTCAAAATGAATTCTGGAGTAGTAGATCCAACAAAAAGAAAGGATGAAACAATGTTCCAATACAAGACAATTTAAAAGGTTGGCAGGAAAGGTCTATCTCTCTTGGGTAAAAGAGGAGCCCAGTCTATTGTTAGTGGTGTCCAGGGAAGCTAGCAGCAGGCCCTGCTCCAGTAAGCCAATAGGAGATACTGAAATTCAGTATATGCCAATGACCTCAGTGACCCTCAGCCTCAGTGCAGCAGCAGGGGAACGGCCAGGTCCTGTAGCACACAACCCAAGAAGCTTGGGACAGTTCCCCCTTTACCCCAGGAGCACAAAACACCTGGGAAAATGAGCACAAACAAAAAAAGACAACTTCACCATAGAACAGTACTATGGTGACAGGGAAGATCAAAATTCACTTAGAAGAGGACAACAGTGTCAAAATGCCTACATGCAAAGCCTAAAAATTTGCCTTGGTCTCAGTCCCAAAAACAACTTTTGGAAGACCTTATAAAGGATTTCAAAAATAATATGAGAGATAGAAAAATAATGGCAAAGGAAATGAGAGATGTGCATGTTAATCATGAAAAAAGAGTCAACAACTCAGTAAAGGAAGCAAAAAATGCTAAAAAGAAGTAGAAAAATTTGCTGAAGAAAACAATTTAATAATCAAAATTGCCCAAATAGAAAATAGACTTAACTAAAGGAAATAATTCCTTAAAAATTAGAATTGAACAAGTGGAAACTAATGACTCCATGAGACATCAAGAATCAATCAGACAAATTGTTTTTTAAAATGAAAAAAATAGAGGAAAATGTGGAATATTTCATTGGAAAAAAAACAACTGACCTGGAAAATAGGTCCAGGAAAGATAATTTAATAATTACTGGACCATCTGAAGGCTATGCTCAGAAAAAGATCCTGGACATCATGTTTCAAGAAATTATCAAGGAAAACTGGTATGATATCCTAGAACCAGGAGGTAAAACAGAAATTGAAAGAATCCACTGATCACTACCTGAAAGAGATCCTAAAAAGAAAACTCCTTGGAATATTATGACTAAATTGCAGAGGTCAACAAGAACATATTGCAATTAGCCAGAAAGAAACAATCGAAGTATCATGGAGCCACAGTCAGAATTACACAGAATTTAGCAGCTTCTACTTTAAAGTATTAAAGGACTTGTAATATGAAATTCCAAAAGACAAATGAGCTGGTGTTACAACCAAGAGTCACCTACCCAGCAAAACAAAGCATAATAATTCAGGGAAAATGGATATTCAAATAAATAGAGAACTTCCAAGCATTCCTGATGAAAAGACTAGAGCTGAATAGAAAATTTGACTTTCAAATATGACTCAAAAGAAGCATTAAAAAGGCAAACAGGAAAGAAAAATCATTATTTCAATAAGGTTAAATTGTGTATTTTGCTACATGGGAAGATGATACTTGCATCTCTTCAAAATTGTATCACTATTACAGCAGTTAAAAGGAATACACACAAAGAGAGGGTGTGAGTTTAAGTTGACTGGATGATATCTAAAACAAACAAACAAAAAAACAAAATTAAGGAATGGGAATAGGGAGTGCTTTGAGAGAAGAGGGAAGGAAGAGGTAGAAGTGGGTAAATTATTTTACATGAAGTGGTGGAAAAAAGATGTATTTCAGTGGAAGGAAAGATGGGGCATAGCAGTGGGCATAACTTGAACCTTCCTCTCATTGGAATTGTGTCAAAGAACGAATATGGTACATACACAATTGGGTATAGAAATCTATCACCCTTTAGGGAAATAGTAGGGGAGGGAGTAAAAAAAAAGGAAGGTTGATAGGAGAGGCAGTGGTCAACAGCAAAACAGTAGTGAGGAAAGACAAAGTGAAAGGAGAGGGAGAGAGGAAAAAAAGATAAACAAGGGGAAAACAGGATGGAGGGAAATACAGTTAGTAACAGTAACTGTGAATGTGATGAACTCACCCATAAAATAGAAGCAGATAGATTTGATCTAAAAAAAAACAGAATATGTTGTTTACAAGAAGTATAACTGAAGCAGAGAAACACACACACACACACACACACAGAGTAAAGGTAAGGTACTGGAACAGAATTTATTATGCTTCAGCTGAAGTTAAAAAATAAGGAGTAGCAATAAGGATCCCACACAAAGCAAAAGGAAAAAAAATATAATTAAAAGAGATAAGGGAGGAAAGCACATCTTGCTAAAAGGTATCATAGATAATGAAGTAATATGAATACTAAGCATATATGCTAAACATATGCAGTAAACATATATGAATGGTATAGAATCCAAATTCTTAAAGGAGAAGTTAAATGAGTTATAGGAGGAAATAGAAAGCTAAACCATACTAGTGGAGCACCACAACTTTACCCTCAAGAAATAGATAAATCTGAATAAAAAATGAATAAGAAAGATGTTAAGGAGGTGAATTGAATTTTAGAAAAGTTACAGATGAGAGACATCAGGACAAAACTGAATGGGATAGAAAGGAATATACCTTTTTCTTTGCAGTACATGACATCTATGTAAAAATTAATCATATATCAGGGTATAAAAAACCTTACAGTCAAATGCCGAAAGATTAAATGCAACCTTTTCAGATCATAATGCAATAAAATTACATTCATAAGGGCAGTGGAACAATTAATTGGAAACTAATAATCTAACCTTAAAGAATAAATGAAACAAAGAACAAATCATAAAAACTATCAGTATTTTCATTAAAAACAATAATAACAATAAGACAACACGCCAAAATTTATGGGATGCAGTTAAAACAGTATTCAGGGGAAAATTTATACCTCTAAACTCTTACATCAATGAAACATAAAAAGATCAGATCAATTTATTGGGGATGCAAGAAAGAAAACTTGAAAGAGAATAAATTAAAAATCCCAATTGAACACCAAATTGGAAATTCTGAAAATCAATGAATGAAATTAAATGAATGAAAATCAATTAATGAAATTGAAAGTACTAAAACCACTAAACAAGCAAATAAAACTCAAAGCTGGTTTTATGAGGAAATAAACCTCAAGAAAATAGATAAGCCATTGATTAATTTGATTTAAAAAAATAAGAAAAACAGTTTACTATTGTCACAATGGAAAGGGATGAATTTGCTATCAATGAAGAAATTAAAGCAAGTAATAGGGGTTATTTTGTCCAATTATATGCCAGTAAATCTGATAATCTAAGTGAAATGGATGAATATTCAAAAACTGAATTGCCCAGATTAACGGAAAAGGAAATATAATACTTAAATCTTGGAAAAAAAAATTGAACAGGCTATCAATGAACTCCCTTAAAAAAATCTTCAGGGGTGGAGCCAAGATGGCAGCTGGAAAGCAGGGACTTGCTTAAGCTCTCCTGCAAATCCCTCCAAACACCTGTAAAAACGGTTCTGTATAAATTCTAGAGCTGCAGAATCCAAGAAATAGCAGAGGGAAACAGGTCTCTAGCCCAGTAGAGCCTGGATGGTTGCTGGGAAGGGTCTATTGCACAGTGCTGGGAGGGTAGAGCAGCCCAGCATGGCTTTGGGGCCATTAAACAGTGAGCTGTGGCAGTTACCAGACTTCTCAACCCACAAACACCAAAGAGCTGGTTAGTGGGAAACTGGGATCGAGGCGAGAAGTTCTGCCCCATCCCTGGGGGTGGCAGAGGTGGTGCAGTGGTGGTGGTGGTGGCAGCAGCAGGAAGCTCCTGAGGCTGCTTCCACAGCTCCAGCATCAGTTTCTTCCAGAATCCTTCCCTCACATGGTAGGAAGCAACTAGCAGCAGATCAGAGCAGGAGTGCAAGGAATGCTTTGTGAGCAAAGAGGCAGGTTCTCTTGCTGTGCCCTGCTTGGATCTGGATTGCAGTCCTGGTTGGTGGTTCTTGAGGGAGGAGGAGCACTTCTGTGTCAAAGCCTGTGGTGCTGGTGGAGTAGAAGTAGCTCTGAAAACAGCAGTGCTTGGACCCTAAAGCTTGGGACAAAGTACTCTCTACTCTACAAGCAGTGATACCCTGACAAAAAGCTCAAGGATCAAGTAGTTTGCTGGGAACATGAGCAGGCAGCAAAAACAAAATCAGACTCAAACTCAGACTCAAATTCAAACTCTAGTTTTTTGGTGACAAAGAAGATCAAAATATACAGCCAGAAGAAGTCAGCAAAGTCAAAGAGCCTACATCAACAGCCTACATCAAAAGCCTCTGGGGAAAAAAAAAAAAAAAAACATGAATTGATCTCAGGCCATGGAAAAGCTCAAAAAGTATTTGGAAAAGCAAGTAAGAGAAGTAGAGGAAAAATTGGGAAGAGAAATGAAAGTGATGTGAGAAAACCATGAAAAACAAGTCAACGACTTGCAAAAGGAGACCCCAAAATACTGAAGAAAATAACACCTTAAAGAATAGACTAACCCAAATGTCAAAAGAGCTCCGAAAAGTCAACGAGGAGAAGAATGCCATGAAAGGCAGAATTAGCCAAATGGAAGAGGTCCAAAAGACCACTGAAGAAAATACTGCCTTAAAAATTAGATTGGAGGAAGTGGAAGCTAGTGACTTTATGAGAAATCAAGACTTTTTAAAACAGAACCAAAGTAATGAAAAAATGGAAGACAATGTGAAATACGTCATTGGAAAAACCATTGCCTTGGAGAATAGATCCAGGAGAGATAATTTAAAAATTATTGGACTACCTGAAAGCCATGATCAAAAAAAGAGCCTAGTCATCATTTTTCAAGAAATTATCAAGGAAAACTGCCCTGACATTCTAGAGCCAGAGGGTAAAATAGAAATTGAAAGAATCTACCAATATCCTCTTAAAAAAGATCCCCAAAAGAAAACTTCTAGGAATATTGTCCCCAAATTCCAGAGTTCCAAGATGAAAGAAAAAATACTGCAAGCAGCCAGAAAGAAACAATTTGAGTATTGTGGAAACAAAATCAGGATAACACAAGATTGAGCAGCTTCTACATTAAGGGATCAAATGGTTTGGAATATGATATTTAAAGGAGCTAGGATTGAATCCAAGAATCACCTATCCAGCAAAACTGAGTATAATGCTCCAAGGAAAAAATAATATAGATTTTCAACAAAATAGAGGACTTTCAGTTTTTCTCAATGAAAAGACCAGAGCTGTATAGAAAATATGACTTTCAAATACAAGAATCAAGAGAAGCTTGAAAAGGTAATCAGGAAAGAGAATTCATATAGGACTTACTAAAGTGGGACTGTTTTGTTTACATACCTAAATGGAAAGATGATGTGTGTAATTCAGGAGACCTTTCTCAGCATTAGGGTAATTGAAGGGAATATACATACATATAGACAGAGGGCATATGGTGAGTTGAATATGAAGGGATGATATCTAAAAGTATGAAATAAATTTAAGGTGTGAGGGAAGAATATATTGAGAGAGGAAAAAAGGGAGTGATAGAATGTGGTAAATTATCTCACATAAAAGTGGCAAGAAAAAGCAGTTCTGTTGGAAGGGAAAAGGGGGCAGGTGAGGGGGAATGAGTGAATCTTACTCTCTGGTAGAACATATGCCATCTTGGAATGGGGGGGGAGAGTAGAAATGGGGAGAAAATTTTTAATTCAAAATCTTGTGTAAATCAATGTTAATGTTGAAAACCAAAATATTAAATAAAAATGATAAAATTCAAAAAAATACTTAAAAAAAACCTTAAAAAAATCCTTAGGGCCAGATGGATTCACAAGTGAATTCCACCAAACAATTAAAGAATTAATTCCAACACTATATAAACTATTTGGAGTAATAGTTGAAGAAGGAGTCCTACCAAATTTCTTTTATGCCACAAATGGGGTGCTGATACCTAAATAAGGAAGAGATAAAAGAGGAAAAATAAAATTATAGACCAATTTCCCCATTGAATATTTATGGAAATTTTTAAAAAATAAAATACAAGCCACTGATCCACATCACTATATCACAAGGATCATGTACTATAACCAGGTGGGATTTAAATCAGGAATGCAGGGATGGTTCAATGTGAAGAAAACTATTAGTATAATTAATCATATCAGCAACAAAACCAATAGAAATAATGATTATCACAAAAGTTTCAGAAAAAGCTTTTGGCAAAAATACATCATCCATTTCTATTAAAAACTTAGGGAGCAAATGAATAAATGCATCTTTCCTTTTAAAAAATGACAAGTAATATCTATCTAAAACCATCAGCAAACATTATTTGTAATGTGGATGGGCTAGAAGCCTTCCTAACAAGCTCTGGGGTGAAGCAAAGGTGTCCGTTATTAGTACTATCACTCAACAGTGTACTAAAATGTTAGGTATGGCAATAAGAGAAGAAAATGGAATTGGAGAACATAGAATATGCAATAAGAGAAGAAAAGGAAATTGAAGGAACTAGAATATAACTTTTAATAGATGTTATGATAATATACTTAGAGAATCAACTAAAAAACTACTTGAAATACTTAACAAATTTAGCAAAGTTCCAGTATATAAAATAAATCCATGTAAATCATCAGCATTTCTATATATTACCAACAAAGTCCAGCAGCAAGACACGTGAAGAGAAATTCCATTTAGAATATCTGTAGACAATATAAAATACTTGGGGGTCTACCTGCCAAGACAAACCTAGGAACTATATGAACACAATTGCAAAACACTGCACACAAATAAAGTCAGAGCTAAAAAACTAGAAAATATTAATTGCTAATGGATAAGCCAATTCAATATAATAAAAATGAAAATTCTGCCTAAATTAATTTATAATGCCATAACAATCAAACTACCAAAAATTATTTCAGGAAGTTAGTAAAAATCATAACAAAATTCATCCAGAAGAACAAAAATTCAAGAATATCTAGGGAATTAATGGGAAAAAAATGTGAAGAAAGATGGCCTAGCCATACCAAATCTCAAATTATATTATAAAATGGTAATCATCAAAACTCCCTGGCACTGGCTAAGAAATAGAGTGCTTGATGGTGATCTAGTGATCTAGTGTTTGATAAAGCAAAGAGCCCTAGCTTTGGGGACCAGAAATGACTATTTAACAAAAACTTCTGGAAAAACTGGAAAAAAAGTATCATAGAAACTAGGTATAAAACAATATTTTATATGATATATCAAGATAAGCTCCAAACCAGTACATGATTTAGTGATAAAGGGTGATACCATAACCATGTGGAGGGGATGTGGGAAAATTGGGACACTAAGGCACCATTGATAGAGTTGTGAACTGATCTAACCATTCAAGAGAACAATTTGGAGTTACGCACAAAGGGCAATCAAACTATGCATATGCCCATGGATCCAGCACTACCATTAGTAGTGCTGGATCCCAACAGGATTTTAAAAAGTGTGTGTGTGGGAAGACCTTTGTAAAAAATATTTATAGCAGCTCTTTTTTTTGTGGTGACTAAGAATTGGAAATTGAGTGGATAACTATCAATTGGGGAATGAGTAAACAAGTTGTGCTATAAGATTATAATAAAATACTGTTGTGCTATAAGAAATGATGAGCAAGCTGATTTAAAAAAAAGACCTAGAAAGACTTACTTAAACTGATGCAAAGTGAAATGAGAAGAATCAGGAGAACGTTGTACATAGTAACAGTAAAATTGTGTGATGATCAATTGTGAATGATAGCTATTCTCACCAATACAGTAACCTAAGATAATTCCAAAGGACCCATGATGAAAAATGCTATTCATAGCTAGAGAAAGAACTGATGGAGTCTGAATGCAGGAAGCAAACCATTGTTCACTTTCTCTATTTTTTCATTTTATTTATTTTATTTTATTCAGTTTCTTCTCTCACAACATTACTAATATGGAAGTGTGTTTCATATGATTGTTCTTATTGAACATATATCAAATTACTTAGCATCTTAGGGAGGGAGAGAGTTGAGGAAGTCAGAGAGGGAGAAAGTTTGCAACTCAAAATTTTAATAAATTGAATGCTAAAATTTGTATTAGTAGATTTTGGAGGTTTGGAGACTAAGGAGATTAGAGATTTATTAATTAAGAATTAGATTCTGTAAAAGTTTCAGTGATGAATAGCACTTAGATCACTTTTACCCTGAAGACTGATAGATCTATTGTTTCAGTGCAATGAAGGAAGGCATGCTGTTCATTTTTTGCCTCTTGTTAAACCTTTCTTGACCAGGGAAAGTGAAGAAATGGAAAGAGTGATTAAAATTGAAGAGGTTTTCTGTAAGTAAAGATTACCTACTTCATGTCCACCATTGCCTGAGCCTAGACTCTATTGTGTATAGTGGGGATAGATATTCACAACGATGGGGTTGTGAGGAAGTGACCAGGAACTCGGAATGTCTTTTGAGAAGGCTTAAGTGGACATTTCAAAACTTTATATAACAGAATTGTTTAAATGAACCAGAACTAAGGGTCACCAAAGAAAATTAGAAAAGATGAATTTGTGAGTTCTTAGGAAGCCAAAAAGGTAACATTACAATTAATTGGGGTTGTGTGAAATTTTGCTAAATTACAAAAAAATAAATACAATGACTGTAGATTAGTTATTTGGATAGTTTGGGTTGTGATTAGAAGATACAGCACTCTGGCCCTGAAAGACTATTCTGGAGCTGTGTTCTCAAGTGTTTAGTATCTTGTAAGCTCAAAAGCAATGGGATGGCAATTCAAGGCTACCTCTTGAAATCCCTCTCTCTCTCTCTTTCACAAAAAGAGGTTGGAGCTACATTATGAACAGGAAAATAATTGATTTAGGTCTTTGGGTGATTTTTAAAAGAAAATAAATAATAAGTTTTGAAAAAGTGAAAGCACTATTATGAACCCTTGAAGATTATCGAATTGTTAAGTTTGGGATCTAAATTTGAGGAATATGTGATTAATAGAGCTGGAAAATTGAGATTTTGATTTTCTAGTTGTAATTCCAGATTCTAGAATGTCCAAGAAAAGATATTCTGAAGTGCCAG
Source organism: Trichosurus vulpecula (assembly GCF_011100635.1). Classification (NCBI taxonomy): domain Eukaryota; kingdom Metazoa; phylum Chordata; class Mammalia; order Diprotodontia; family Phalangeridae; genus Trichosurus; species Trichosurus vulpecula. Next base: position 245,535,627 of record NC_050575.1, on the reverse strand, counting down.
TCAACTACATGGGACTTCGGGGACTCAAGACAAATGTGCTAATTAAATGGACTTTGGGAATGGGTTACTAGCATACAAGGAGACAAGGAGACTTGATGTTATTTGATGTTGATGATCATCATTGTATTACTTTGGTCATTTGTTTTATGGCGTTTATGTTTCCTGATTTTTCTTGATTACCTCAGTTATGTGTAAATCTCCTATCAAATTATTCCATTGTGGGCCATCTGAGTAGTTTGTTGTGTAGTCTGACTTAAATAATTCTGATTATGAATATATGAAATACCTTATAGATTTGGCTGTCTTATAAGAAAACGTTATTCAATTATGGGATGTGTGAGAACACTTTATTCATTGTTTGAACTTAGCTTTGTATGGCTAGGAAGCTGGACCACCTCCACCTGGTTGCTTAGAGACCCTTAACTAAATACCTAGGTTATGCTGATCAGAAACCTAGTTAGATCCACATATTGATGAAAGGAGTTTTCTTACAATTATAATATTTCATCCATTTAGAAATCAGATTGACTAATCTTGTATCGTGGTTTATATCCTGCTAATTGTTCCCTTTTAATGTGCTAAAAAAATCTGTCTCCCCGTGTGTTCAGAGTCTAGTGCCAAGCTGATGAGGTCTGGTCCTGATTTGTTAGGCAAATGGTATACACTGCTTAATAAATCAATATGCTTAGAAGTTCAAACCTTTGTTTCCTCAAACCTTTGTTTCACGCATCACGGGAGCATGTCTGGTTGGTGCTGAAGAAGGAAACAACGCCTTTGGTGTATGGACCCTTTGGTGGTAGGGAGGAAACTGCCATCTTGTAGCTTTCTATTTTAACTTATTATTCTTCCTAATTAGTTAGTAAATTCAGGTATTTCTGTGCTCCTGTAGGACCTACAAGTACTTTCAACAACCTCTAAATTGTGGCAATTTAATGCAAAGCCATGGTTTCCCTACCTAGTTACAGCTTTGCTGGTATTGCTGAAGTATTAACAGAGGAGAATCTCCAGCCCATTGAGCAGATCCATTAGGGAGGATTTATGGGATGATATGGACAATATTGAAAGATAAAAATGTATGTGTAATTTATAATTTGCAGTGATGAGGAAGCAACCACATATATGAAATCACCAATCCACACAACTATGGGAGTCAGTTGTTATAAATGGAGATCCTTCTGGGAGAAAGGGATATAATGATTTACATTCACACTAAAATATAAATTGCCTGTGTCAGAAAGTAAGTTTTAGAAGAAGGATCAGCTAGCTACATGTACTGCTTTAGTGAGAAAAGGGCATACATGGAAAGGTGAACTAAAGTCATATTTTGTCTCTTTCATAATTCTTCCTGAGCTGGCCTTAATGATCACATATAAATTGTCAAAAAACATCTGAAAGGTGCTAAAGGCATAGCTCTGCCCTGAAAAGAAAGGCCTTCATTTATGCAGAGGTAAAATTACAGCCCCACAGAAATGCCATCCACTTAGTGCAGCAGCTTGAACCAAGGGTGGTTTGACCAATTTAAGTTCATTTCATCTGAGAAAGGCTGTGGGATTCTGAATTAATTACTTGGTCACACTAGGAAACTTTCAAGCCTCCTCAGGGTATTTTTGAAATAGATTATTTTTTTGGGGGTGGCGCAAAGAGTCCCATTTCATACTAAGGAACTAGAATGGAGTGCTCTCTTTCTTGAAAATTAAAATGCAAGTTTTAGGAGATGATATTAAGTCATAAACACTTTGTTTCATATCTTGGGAGCTTAATGAAAACCTCAGAGAAGGTGCATTTTGGCCTTCTGGTCACAGAAAAGATCAAAGAAACAAAAATAGCAACAATAAAACAACCTCCCATTATCTGCAATATGCAGTAAGAATTTGAAACAGAAGCATTTGATGAATAAAAATTCAGGGCAGACATGGCTTTGAGTAGGGCAGCAGGTGGCAGAGTGGATAGAGTTTTGGGACTGGAGTCAGGAAGACTTATCTTCCTGAGTTCAAATGTGGCCTCAGATACTTACTAGCCATGTGACCCTGAACAAGTCATTTAACGTTGTGTCTCAGTTTCCTCATCTGTAAAATGAGCCATAGAAGGAAATGTTAAGCTGTGTCAGGATCTTTGCCAAGGAAAACTCAAAATGGGATAATAAAGAGTAGGATGTGACTGAAAAACAACAAAATAACAACAAATACATTTGAGTGGGAAGCAGCTTCCTGAAATATGAAGACATTTGAATCCAGGTACCATTTAAAAGTTAGCACAGTGCCTAGAACATTGTAGGTGCTTAATAAATTATCATTAATTCACTGATTAAAATGATTTTTTTTTGTAATTGAAAAAAATTGTTTTCCCTCTCTTCCCACTTTCCTATCTCATTTTAGGAGAAGAGGAACAAAGAAAGAAAAAAAAAGTTCGACCTCAAAACAAATATGTATATTCAAGCAAAATAAATTCCTGTACTATCCATGTACAAAAAAATTAATATCTCATTCTACACCCAACATTCATTGTCTCTTCAATGAGCTGGGGAGGGGTGCAGGTTTCATCTTTTGTTCTCTGGGGTCATACCATTTAAAACTTGATATTAATATGTAACATAGAATGTTTGCTGCTTGAGAGAGACTGTCTCATTTGTTTTTCTATATATACATAGTACCTAGCACAGAGTATGACCCAGAGTACATATTTAATAAATGTTCACTGGTTGATTGTTCTTGAAGGTGATGTAATTTATTTTTCCAGTATCACGTATGGAAATACCAGCTTCAGTGTGGAATGGTCAGACAAAAGGCTATGTTTTCAGCAAGAAAAATCTCATTTTCATTCTCAGACACTCCTTAGGACAGAGGTGTGGGATGTGGGTTTTACTCTTAATTTGTAGGTGAAGAAAAGAAATATCTTCAAGATTTCATGTCTAGGTTCAATTAAGAAAATCTTATTTCACCTTTGAACTTGCTGTGCCAGGCTTTGATTAGAAACTGTCGATAAAATCCAACAGTTCTCATGAAAACATGCAAAAAATAAACTGCTAGAACACTAAAGACAATTGAGAAAGACAGTCTTTCTCATGGAGTTTAGGAAGTCATCAGTTTTGACTGGCATATTTTCTTGTCTATTTTTTTGGGTGAAATAATCCCTTATGGGTATATAGCGTTTACAACTTACCAGTTCTTTTACATACATTATCTCATTTGACTATCACAGCACCCTCGGAGTTAAGTAGCATGGGTTTTTTTTTCCTTTTTATATATAATAAAACTGAGGCTTAGAGAAATTAAGTAACTTAAATTCTCACAGCTAGGAAATGGAAGTGACAGAATTTGAAAACAGGCCTTTTGCTCCATACTGCTTCCAAATCAAATACAAAATGCAATGAAGCAAGCAATATAGAAGTTTCTTCCTTTATTAATGAACTAGGTTTTCTCCCTACCAAGAATTCAGCTATCTTTTCTAAAAATGAAACCATGTATTTGAAACTGCATTGTCACAAGTAATAGAATTTCTGATGCCTTTTGTCAATGAAAGCTATTTTCTTAGAGTAAACTAATATATTCTCCATTAAGATCCTTCTCTAATGCTGGTATGGAACTGACCATGTATTCTTAGAATCACAACAGTGGACTGAAAGTTCTGGTGGGTCCTATGAAAAGGTAAAGAGAAGGTGAGGAGTTAAAGCAGGGAACTCCCATATAGCCTTTAAAAGTATTTAATTATCTGACCTGAGTTCAAATCTAGCCACAAACACCTACTAATTGTGTGTCTTTGGGCATGGCACTATCCCTCAGCTCTTCCTATTTTCTACCCTGATTCCTTTAAGACCTAATTTCAATCTACTCTTTCACAGGAAGTCATCCTCAATTCCTCTTAATTCTAGTGCCTTCCCGCTAGTAATTATTTCCTATTTATCCTGTATATGGCTTGTTTTGTATATATTCATTTGCATATTTTGTTCCTCATTAGATTGCACGCTTGTGGAAGGCAAGGACTGTCATTTGTCTCTTTTTGTATTCCCAGAACTTAGTACAATGTCTGGCACATCATTGGTGCTTAATAAATGTTTATTGATTGGTTATTATAATACATCACTGTATTCAATATTTTGTCCCTAAACGTTGCCTATTTTAACTTATTTCTTTGTATATACATATACGTACACATACATGTATGTATGTATATGTATATACACACATACATGTATGTACACATATATATGTATACATATATACATACTTAAATGGATATACAGTTATTTGTATATATACATACACATATATGCAATGTGTCTATGTATATATAACACTATATGTGTATATTACATAGTCATCTAAAAGCATCCTTTCCACAAAATTGAACAAGTTGTATGATGATTTTTTTCCTGTCTAAATATAGAAATGTCTCATGTTCTTTTATTTGAGCACCACAGGACAGAGAGGGAGAGCATCCATTTTGAACTAAGGCTACACCAAGAAACAAATGATGATAGCTCATACATTTCACAGAATCCTACATGTACCAAAGTATGATGGCACAAATGGATGTATCATAAAAGACCTGAAATAGGACCAAGGAGTTCTGTTTTGAAACTCAAGCATGCTGATTTTAGTATTGGAAGAGATTGATCCAAAAGAAAGACATTTCATAAATAAGGATTAAAATTGCCCAAACAAACTACTCAATGTCTCTATCTTCGTGACAACAAAAATTACATGGCTCATTCTTATTTTAGTGGTCATCTCCTTTAAGAAGCGGCACAATTATAGGAAGAGCCTCTTCCTTCAAGTCCTTGAAACTTTTCAGGACTTTTGATGTTTTAATTACACAGATGAAATACCAAGACTGGAAAAATCCATTTCAGGATCACTCTTTAGTCATCTATGCACAGAGGAATACACAAACACAAACACACACGGAAAGAGAGAGAGAGAGAGAGAGAGAGAGAGAGAGAGAGAGAGAGAGAGAGAGAGAGAGAGAGAGAGAGAGAGAAGCTAGAGATAGTCTGAGACAAGCACTTGTATTCACTTCCATTTTTGTGCAAAAATCATAACAGTTGTTAAGGAGGGTGGCAAGGAGTGCCATCCCTCTCTCTTACCTCCATTTGCTGGAAATATGAAGGGGAACTATGAGAATCCCAAACAATATGTTGGAAAGAGAGAAATTAAGAATGAGAGAAGAATTTGCTTCTTCTTTTATGCCTAGTGAGTGGGCAACATCACCTGTTCAGTTGTCATAAACAGACCCTTGGAAAGGGAACAGAGGGACAGGAAGAAAGAAAGAAAAGGAAGAAGGAATGAAGGAAGAAAGGGAGGAGGGAAGTAAGGGAGAAAGGAAGGAAGGAAAGAAGGAAGGAATGAAGAAAGAAAGAAAGAAAGAAAGAAAGAAAGAAAGAAAGAAAGAAAGAAAGAAAGAAAGAGAGGAAGAAAGAAAGGGAGGAAGGAAAGAAGGAAAGAAGGAAAGCAAAAAGAAAGAAAGGAAGAGAGAGAGAGAGAGAGAGAGAGAGAGAGAGAGAGAGAGAACATGCAAACTACTATGTACAAGCAAACTACATAAAGGAGAAAATGAAAATAAAATCAACAGAGGGAAGACACTACAATAAGGGGGAACAGGAAGGGTAGACGTTTTTATTTTAGCTGAGTTTTGAAGAAAGGCAGGAAACCCAGGAAGTGAAGATGAAGAGGGTTACTGTTGCAAGCACAGGACAGAGTCAGTGAAAATGCCTGGAGATAGGAAATGGAGTTTCTTATTTGTGGAACAATAAGGAGGCCCAGTATCATGGTAAGGAAATGTATGAGAGAAAGGAGTGTACATTGTAAGAAGACTGAAAAGGTATGAAGGGGCAGGTTATGTAAGTATGAATGCCAAAGAGAGGATTTTATGTTTAATCCTGGAGGTGATAGGAAGCCAAATGCAGAAACACTTCTCGAAACAAAGAACTGGAATACCTAAGTTTTTCAGGGATGGAAAATATAACAGAGAGAGACATGAATTCTAATTGAATTTATGACATATGAGAGTTGGAAAGTATTTGTCATAATCTTGGGATTTAATCTTTCCAATTACTGAAACAGAAACAGAAGCATTAGATTCTTCAATGAAAATGGAGTTGAGATGTAGATGTGCTTACTTAACAATGCAGCACAGACTGAAATTCAAGTTAGAAAATAATTGAGGTTGTGCCAGTGGAAGCTCTCTGACCTCAAGGAAATGAAATATGGGTGAGGATGGGGGATGACAAGTTCTGTCTTTTATACATGTAATTGGGTTCTGTGTCCCTCTTGGATGACCTGGGAATATCTAGTCACAATTCCTAGTGATTCTTCCCTCCAGCCAGAGCTACATTGCAGGACTGGCTCTTAATTTGGGTATAGCAAGCCTGAGTTTATGAAGGCTTAACAAAAATATCTTCTCCATTGACTCCCTGAAATTCTTACCTTTAAAATCAAGCCATTGGATTGATTGTTATGGAAAGCTTGGGTTAAAATATAAAGGAAACCATAATGGAAAATGGGATTGGATTGTAAAAAGAAACCAAGATTTAGTGTCAAAGGCCACCAGTTGGAATTCCTTTCCTGACACCTTCTGATTGTGTCACATTGGATGAATAACTTACCTCTCAGCCTCAGTTTTCTCATCTATAAAATGTGAATAATAAGATTCACAATACCTGCATCATAGAATTATTGTGAAGAAAGTGTTTCATAAACTTTGAAGTGATCTATCAATATGAAAATATACTCCAAAGTTATGACATTTGGAGAAAACAGTGTCCCCTGGGTATCAACTCTGCTTGCTTTGGACTCAACTGAATATGATAACTTCCATGCATCTTGTTTCCCCCCATGTTCCACCTTTCTAACTGCCTTTTGTCTTCCCCCATTAGATTGTAATAACCTTGAGCTTACAAAATAAATGTTTATTCAATTGAATTATGAAATTGAAAGAAATCTGCAGTCTTGTGAGAAAGATACTGGCTTTGGAATTAAAGGACATGGATGTGAGTTACACCTCTTATGAGTCACATGGTCTTGGAAAAAGAAACAACCTCTTTCAGCCTCATTTATCTCCTTTAAAAAATGGAAATAATAGAACTTGAGAGTTGAAAGGGACCTTAATCATCATCTTGTGCAAGCCCCTGCTTCAAAGAGAAGGAAACATGCCTGCTCTGCTTAATTTAAGGCTTGTTTAGTGTAAAGGCAATCAGTGAATGGGAAGATCTTTCCCACCCATTCACTGGGCTTTGGGGGTGGGGCTCTCAGGGTCCTGGGGGGAGTGGCTAGGACTGGAGCCAGTGGTAGGCGCCTGAGTTCTGGACCCCATGATGACATGAAGCCTGTGGTTGGAGGAGCTTGCTGAACTGTTGGAGCAGAGCTGAGAGGCAGTTGGAGAGGCAGTTGGTGAGAGCAGTTAAGAGCTGAAGGGGAGAGGAAGCAGTCAGCTAGCTGGAACACAGCTTGGAGATTGCGGTGGAAGTGGCAGAAGCGGCAGCAATGGCGGCAGGTGCTACAAAAAAAGCAGGACTGACCCTCATGGAGACTGGAGAGTGCTGTGCAGGGGCTTGAGGCCAGTGAGTGGTCTTCTTGCTGGAGGGCCCTGGCATTGGTGGGGCTTGGCTTGCTGCCATAATGTTTTTCTGTGGCTTCCTGGTCACTATTGTGAGATGGGCATACTGGTTTTGGAAGGGTCTTGCCAGGATGTTGAATTGGGGACACTGGTCCATGGGTCTCCTACTTTTGAGTTTCAATAAATGTTTTAACTCCTCTGCCTTCCACTTAGAGAATTCCTTGCATCCTGCAATTCTGATCATTCAGGCATTTTCATGGTTATCTTTGAAGTCATGAATTCTGCCTTACTGATATATTCAGGAAGATCAAATGAAATCATGAGTTTTCTAAATTTTCAAGCGCTTAACAAGTGTGTTACAAGTATTACTGCCATACTGGTTCCAAAGAACTAGAGGAAGACCTTCAGCTGAATGAGTTGATCCTCTAAGGAGGATTTAGAGGAAGAGCCATAGGTTTGAGAAATCAAGGATGGAGATGCCATTTGAACCAGTGAAAGCTATGCAGAAGTTGATGAGATTAAAGATCCATTTAAAAATCAGACAATTGCAAAGGGCAGGGTGATAGTAATGTTCTGAGTACCTAGACAACAAGGAGCTACAGTAGGGTGTCTGGGCTCCCTGGGAAATTACTAAAAAAAGGAGCAGGGTGTCGCTAAAGATAAACCAGCGATTTTAGTTAATCAGTCAATAAATATTTATTAAGCATTTTCTGTGTGCTAGGCATTGTGTTATACACTGGGGATACAAAAATTATGTAAGAAAACACAAAACAAAACAAAACAAAATGCTCTTAAGAGGTTCACAGTCTAACAAGGGAGACAACAAATAAATTTTGTATTTTGGTTTCAAGCTTGCCCTGACAGGTTAGAAAATAGACACCGATACATAATTCCACCTGGCATAGTTTTAAAAGATAAGAGGCCACACATGCTTTCTCTTTCCTAGAACCTAGTGTTGAGTGGAAAAAAATAATCAGCTTCCTACCCTATGTGGTCTCAAATTTAGAGCATTTCCTTTCAGAGGGAAGATAAAGAGGTCCATTAAAAAGACATACCATAAGGGGCATTAGCCCTATCATACAAATTTGATGGCAGATAGTTAAATCCAGCTTTTGCTGGCTTTGATATTACATGGTGCACTTAAAGTCAATTTTTGATCATTTATAAGGAAAAGAAAACTCCCAGATCAAAAATGTGTCCAACCCCCTGGGTCATACATCAAAGACTACAGGCCACTCAGCTGTCTTGACTATTGCTACACTCCAACAATAAGAGAGTTGGAAATTTTGTGGCAATTTCCATGGAGGAAGAAGTATTGACTTCATGGGGACCTTAAGGGTAGCAAAAGGAGAATTCCATCAACCTATTACTGTTCTCCATTAAAATTCTAAGGCAGGAGTCCTTCCTGGATAGTGAAAAGTTCAGCAGGTCTGACAATGTTACCAATTTCTGATCTATATCTACCATTTAACAGGATTCTGTTTAATAGCACAGCATGAAAATACAGCTGCAGCCCATGTGCTGAAAAAATGTATTGAAAACTGTATTATTGGGGACAAAATAGAAAACGTTTTGTTTTGTTTGCTTTGTTTTGTTTTGTTTTTCAGCAAAGGAATATTATTTCAGAGAATTAAACGATCCAGTCATATCCTTAAGATGACTTTACCCAGTTGTGCCTCTGTGGCTCTCATATCACTTGGGCTGAGTAGTCATTTGTTCTTTCTAAACTGACATATCTTTGTACTTTTAAAAATCATTAGACATTTCGTGAGGAAAAAAGAAAGTTACCAGTATATAGTCCTGTTTTTAGATGCCTTTCTTGGTTTTCCTCTTCTGTAAAATGGAGTTAAAATAGACAGTCTCTAAATTACTTACCAGTCTAACAGCTTAAGATATTTCATACAATTCAACTTAATTTAATTCACTTCCATGCCCAAGGAATTTCATTTTACAATCAGAAAGTAAATTTACGTAGTGTAGGCTAGTTTTGGTTTTCATATGTTTATAAATGTATGATTAAAGTTAGAATTGAAGCCTTTGGATCCCGCAGGCCTGTTTTAGAACCTTAAAAGTCTTCTTATACATAATCCCACCTATGCATATGACATTCCAGAATATTAGTATAATTTCAGTTCCTTAAAAAATATATTTAACTTCCCTACATTTATACTGCCTATCTTCTCGCCTGGAAATCTCTCCTCCTTTACCTATGCATCAGTTTCTCTGGCCTTTTTTATGATAGCTCAAATACCACCTTGTGCAAGAAGCCTATCCTGCCCCACTTTCTCCGCAGCTAATACATTCTCCCAGAATGCTTTCCATATGTTAGATATTTGCCATTTAGATACATAGCTATATATACATTCCCACCCCCCAACTTTCATTGACATTTGAACTTTTAAGGATAGATACTGTTTTTGACATTGTTTCTCTAGTATTTACCACAGTGCCTGACACATAAAAAGTGCTAAATAAATGCTTGTTGACTGGATGACTAACCATCCTCTGTGTGTCTATGTATTATATTATTATTTTTTTAAATTAAATAAATTTCTTTATTTATTTTTAGTTTACCACACCCGGTTCTACATAGTTTTGAGTTCCAGTTTTTCTCCCCTCCCTCCCCCCTCCCTCCCCAAGACGGCATGAAGTCCCATATAACTGTCATGTATAACTTCGCATTGAATTAATTTATGCTCTAGTCAGGTCGTGGAGAAGAATTTTGACCAATGGAATGAATCATGAGAAAGAAGAAACAGAACCAAAAAAAAAAAACCCAAAAACAAAAACAAAAGAGAAGCAGAAAAGGCGAGCATGTAGTGTGTCTCGATCTGTATTCAAACTTCGCAGTTCTTTCTCTGAATGAAGATAGCATTCTCCATCGTGAGTCCCCTGGAGTTGTCCTTGCCCTTTAGGTTGCTGAGAAAAGCGCAGTATGTCAGGGTTGGTCCTCATGGAATCCACATATCTGTGGCTGTGCACAACGTTCTCCTGGCTCTGCTCCGCTCACTCAGCATTATGTCGTGTAGGTTTTTCCAGGTTGTTATGTAGTCTGCATCATCCCCATTTCTTATGGCACAATAGTATTCCATCACCTTAATATACCACAGCTTGTTCAGCCATTCCCCAATTGATGGGCATCCCTTTGCTTTCCAATTCTTGGCTACCACAAAGAGAGCTGCTATAAATATTCTTGTACATATGGGTCCTTTTCCCGCTTGCGTGATTTCTTTGGGATACAACCCTAGAAGTGGTATTACTGGGTCAAAGGGTATGAACATTTCTATAGCCCTTTGGGCATAGTTCCACACCGCCCTCCAAAATGGCTGGATCAGCTCACAACTCCACCAGCAATGCAACAATGTTCCAATTTCCCTACATCCTTTCCAGCATTTATCATTCTCCTGATTTGTTATTTTAGCCAATCTGACAGGAGAGATGTGGTATCTAAGAGTTGTTTTGATTTGCATTTCTCTAATCAGCAGCGATCCAGAGCATTTTTCCATATGCCTGTAGATAGCTTTAATTTCTTCCTCTGAAAACTGCCTGTTCATATCCTTTGACCATTTCTCAATTGGGGAATGGCTTGTATTCCTATATATTTGGCTTAGCTCCCTGTATATTTTAGAGATGAGGCCTTTATCAGAGATACTAGTTGCAAAGATTTTCTCCCAATTTTCTGCTTCCCTCCTAATTCTTGTTGCATTGGCTTTTTTTGTACAAAAACATTTCAATTTCACATAATCAAAATTATCCATTTTGCATTTTGTAATGCTCTCTATCTCTTGTTGGGTCATGAATTCTTTACTTTTCCACAAATCTGATAAGTAAACTATTCCTTGCTTTCCCAAATTACTTAGAGTATCAACTTTTACTCCTAAATCATGAACCCATTTTGACTTTATTTTGTTATATGGTGTAAGATATTGGTCTATGCCCAGCTTTTGCCCTACCATTTTCCAATTTTCCCAACAGTTTTTGTGAAATAGTGAACTATTAGCCCAGAAACTGGCTTCTTTGGGTTTATCAAAGAGTAGATTGCTAAACTTGTTGATTTCACCTGCTTGTGTACCTATCCTATTCCACTGATCCACACCCCTGTTTCTTTGTATTATATTATTTTATGTCATGTCATATCATGTCACATCACATCACATCACATCGTATCATATCATATCATATTAGCTACAGCAAATAGAGGTCAAGTGACTTGCCTGAGGTAACAATCTGTTTGAGGCTGAATTTGTACTCAGATGTTCCTGATTCCAGGTCCAGTGCTCTCCCCTGTGACACATAGATGACTCTGTGTGTATATAAATAATAGACAATTATAGACACATGCTCATATTATTTGCATGCACATGTTTATGCATATATATAGGCACACATGTATGTGCATGCAGTGTTACAGAAGAGAAGGAGTACTAAACTTGGAGATGGGAAACCTTGGCTCCAGTTGGGGATTTTCTACTAACTAGCTGTGTGACCCTGAATAAATCACCTACTTTCTCTGAGTTTCATTTGCCTCCTCTATAAAAATGATGAGTAGACAAACTTTAATCGTCTTTTAATCTCTGAGTCTACAAATTTATTACTGTGGGCTGAAAATTGGGAGAAAGTTGCTTCTATGGTAAGCTGAGTATTTCTGAAAAAAACATAAATCCACCAATTAGAGAAAAGGGAACCTGTTTATTTTTCATGTTACAGAGAATATGGATGAGGGCATTGAATAAAATCAAAAAGTAATGGGATTCTTCAGAGAAGAAACTTGACATTTTTGATCCCAAATTCTAAATATGAAGAGATAACTTCTTTCCTAGCATTTATTGACTACTTGTAGAAGTGGAAAATCAGTAAATATTCAAGTGAATAATAAATGGGAAAATATTAAATTTATACACTAAGTTTTGGAAAGTATAAAATAGCATAAGCTCAAGTGAAGCTGTGTGTTCAAGTTGTCAGACTTTTTTTTTCCTCTCTTGTTGACAATATTCCCTTATATGAAAATTCAAAAGTTTTTAAGTTATCCTTAAAGGACGAGAGGAACAATATCTCAAAGATTCAAAGATTTCTTTTTCCCTCCTTCCTTTTCTCTTTCTCATTTCTTCTTTGCTTCCTCCCTTTTTTCCTCCCTCCATCCCTCCCTCCCTAATTTCCTCCCACTCTTCCTTCCTCATTTCTTCCCTCCCTCCCTCTCTTCTTTTCTCCCTCCCTCCCTCCCTTCCTTCCTTCCTCCCACTCTCTCTGCCTCCCTTCCTTTTCCTCTTTCTTCTCCTTTTTTCTGGTTCTCCTGCGATTTCATTGGTATGGGATATACCAGGGTGGAAACTCTCTACAAAAGAAATCATTAACCAATTTCCAGTTTATAGTCTTAGAATAGTCTGGGACTGCTGAGAGATTAATTAATTGCTCAAGGTCAAAATCCCATATGTATTATAGATAGGAATTAAACCCAGGTGTTCCTGAATCCAAGGCCAGCCCTCTAGCTACTACACCACAATGGTGGAGAAAGTACTCATAATTTAATCCTTGCAGTAACATTGAAAGAGAAATGTTTGGAAAAGAATTCAATTTGTAGGCATGCATATAATCAAACTTTATGGGTGCCTGCAAGGATCTATTTAAAAGTTTTTGCCCCTTTTGTGAGTTGGTTGGAACTCTCTTTTTCTTTTTGCCACTCCAATCAAAAAGTTACTCTGGGTCAGAAGAAGTATACCCTTCAAGTAGGGACTAAATGAGGTTCCTTTACTCTGTTTCCTGCCAAGGGCAAAGGAAGACATTTGAAAACCAATGATGAATGAATTTATAAAAGGTCCAATTAAACTCCTGAACATGTAAATGTTTTATTTAATCCTCTGGTCTGAGCATTACTCTTGAAATCTCATCAAATAGGTTGTTATTGTAAGTTCCCTACCCAAACTCCAAAGTTGCCAAATTTTAGTCAAATTAAAAGAAACAAAGGAATTTCTCATATCATGCTAGCTATTATTTTATTTCTATTTCATGGAGAAGAGAAACTAATGGGATAGGAAACAGTTGTGGATTGTGATTTGAATATTGGATATAGAGTCTGAATAAATCAACGAATAATTATTATGCAACTATTACATGCCAGATGCTGCTATCCATTGAGAATATGAAGACAAAAATGAACAGTCTCTGATCTTGAGGTACTTACATTCTCTTGGAACCAAAAAAGACCTTTGAGTCATGGAATACAACTCATTGCTTCAGAATTGGATGAGATTTCATAGGCCTTCATCCTTGTCATCTTACTGTTAAGGAAATTGAGGCCCAGGGAAATAATCTCTTCTCTTAGACTTAGCTTCCTCAGTTTTAAAATTAAAGGATTGACTTAAATTATCTGAAAGATTGCTTCCAGATCTAAATTACATGCTTCTAAATATATAGGAGCTAAAAGGAAAATTTGAAAGAAATGCTAATTGTTTACACACTTTTATTCAGAATTAGGTTGAAGTATCGTGCAATTTTGGTTATTTATAAATTCATGTATCCAGAGGTATTAGAGAGGACACAAATAAAGGTTTTGTAGTATTCAAATACCAAAATTTTGTTGGAGTGGTTTCACAAAGCAAGGTGCAGGCATCTGCCTATACTAGCCTTTGGAAACAAGGTTTATTTGAAATTTTATTTCAGATATCTTATAACAGTGGTTTGATGAAGCAGAAAGATTTCTGAACTAAATGTGAACAGACACTTAAATATGAATTGTGATACTAATTTTTACTCATGTGATTCTCAATAGAGTTCTGGGCCTGGAGTCAAGGAGGCCTGAGTTAAAATCTGACACTTACTAACTGTATGACTCTGGACAAGTCACTTAACCTCTGTTTGGCTCAATTTCCTCAAACGTAAACTGGAGATAATAATGGCACCTGTCTCAAAGAATTGTTGTGATGAGCAAGTGAGATGATATATACTAAAAAGTGCTTAACACAGTGGCTGGCACATAGTAGGTAGTAAAGGTATACTTATTCCTTTTCCTTTCCTTTTCCTATCTATCTCACAAGGCTATTGTGAGAATCAAATGAAATAAGTGTAATGTGCAGTAACTAGTTTAAAGTATTATGTAAATGTCATGATGATATCTTAAAAAATGTTGTTAAATAACAAATGGTATAACAAACTTAGAAGTTTAAACTACATAGAATACATTCCTCTATTAAATTATAACTGTTTTTAATGGAAAGGTATTTATTCCTGGTCAATAAGAAGAAAAAACCACATTATCTTTTGGATGAATTCAAGACAATTGTTATAATTTTACCCAACCCAACATGATAGAGCTTCTAATGGGAAAACAATAGTTCTGCATACATGTAAAAGATGATACAAACTTAAAATCACAATATAAATGTCAGTTTTAATTTTTCTATAAATTTGGGAAAAATTCTTTGTAAACTTCAATCAATACAAAAGTTAATCATTATTTCATGATGGTAATGGAGTATTGAATTATGTTAATGTAATATAAGCTTTAATATCCTCTTTCACTGAGATTACAGATATTGTTACTGTATCTTGAAGAACCAATGGAATTTGGGAAGTTACTGATTAACTGTCATCCTCTAAGGACTTTGTAAGTAGACTGAACATTATAAGTGTCAATGTGAAGAGACAGTTAGAATGTACACAGAAGACAGACATAAAGCGCTCAGAGAACCTATTTCTTGAAATAACTGAGTTTAGTCAATATCTTTTGAAGTATCATGATGAGAATTATTGAAAAGGAATTTTAATTGGTACCCTGCAAGAAATGAACAGTGAGACTGCATTTCCAAATGTGAGAAGTCAGCTGTTACAATGATGTCTAAAGATAGCTTTTACTATGATCAGTCTCACAGATGTTACATAATTCTGTCTTTGTTTTTTCTTTGTTCTTTGCACTGTTGATAAATAGTGTAGTCAGTTACCTTGATGCTTATTTAAGTCTAAAATGTTAAGGGGATTTGATAAACAGAGAGATGAATAAAATGTTATGGGAAATTTTTCTTGTTGATTAAATGATACTTGATAACTAGGGTAGGTCTGGATATAGTAATTTATATAGTCTGTAATCCTTGCTATTGGGGAAGGCTGAGGCTGATGCACCCCTGGAGTTCAGGAATCTTGAGCTGCATTAAGGCTTAATGTACACCAAGTCTGTAACCAATATGGTGAGCTCCAGTGAACAAAGGGTCTCTAGGATTCCTAAGGGAGGGTAAACCAGGACACAATGGAGAAACAGAGTAGTGACAGCCACCCTTTCAGCCTGAGCAAGATAGAAAGATATAGCATTAAAATATCAACAACAGCAAGATAAAATAAATATAAACTAAAGAGGGGACTCATAGCTAATTATTTATTTAGTGAGAGATGTTGCAACTTTAGAAATTAACAAAGACATATTGAAACTTTCCATTTGATGACATTAGAATCTGAGATGAAAATTAATAATGAAAATGAACAAAGTAGCAAATGTATACACATACATAGTACATTCCCCAAATGATTAAAAAAAGTATGATTATATGGATGCAATTCTATACAAATGCTTTTTAAAATGTCATGAAGAGTTCATGATCCCAGGAAAAACAAAACAAAACACACTTATGGGAGGTCTCTGAAGCACTCTGTACCTTGTGGAGAGTAATGATTATTACCTAGTAACATATTAAGAGATTGATGATCACCTAGCTATTTTTTATATGAGGAGAGAAAATCTTTTATACTACAATAATAATGTAGTTATTATTATTCTTAAAACTATTTAGCCCATTTTTTACAAGTATGAATGAGGAACTAAGAACTGTCTTTTATGTCAAGCATATTAGTCCTCATGAAATTTATATTTTCATATTTTTGTTCAATAGCTATGTTAATATCAATGATGGTCATTGGAAGAATAGGGAGACAACATTTGAAGTCAGGAATCTTGAAGATAGACTGGAAATCAAATACATCATGTGAAAAGAAGATGTTCTTAGGGTTTGAGACGTGTTCCCAATAAGACAAGAAGGTCCTTCAGAGATTTCCCATTTCTAGGGATTATGGACTCTTCAGGATATTTTAAAAAAGCATTTGGATAGAACTCTATTCATTTAGATATGCTTCTTCAACAATTCAGGGAAAGCATATTTATTTCATTTGTGTTTATGTATATTATTATATTATGTTTTGATATATTATATTATACATATGGAGAAGCAGAAATCACTTCATCCATATCCATATCCATTTTTGTGTAGAATCACAGATGTTTTTAGGTTCAAGCAACCTCAGCAGACATCTAGTCAAACCCATGCCTAAATTAAAATTCCCACCACAACATACCAAGCAAATGGTCATTCAGCGTTTTGTTTGATACCTCTCATGAAGGAGAACCCACTTCTTTCTGAATCTGCCCATAATGGAGTGGGATGGTTCTAATTATTAGGAAATTTTCCATGATATAAAAGTAAAATACAGAATTTGCTTTATTTTTGAGCATGGTACTGTCCCCTGCATTCTTGGTGCCTTTCATTTATTAGAATTGCCCCTGCAACATTCTCCCATTGCTCTTCATTCTCTCCTCTAGGGGCAAATAATAGAAACCTTTCTCCTCCACAACAACTTTCAAATGATTAAAGACAGTTCTTACGCATATATATGTGAGCTCTCTCATAATTATATGTGAATACAAAACCTGTAGATGTGTTAGCTTAATATATACACAAGTACTACATATATTTTGTATTTACTTATCTGTATACATTCTGTCTTCCCTGAGAAGGATGTCAGATACAAACTCCTCGAGTGCAGGAACTGATTTGTTGTTTCCTCAGTGTATTTCTAGCACAAAACCAGACATAAAAATGCTTAATAAATGCTTGTTGATATATTATTAACTTTATTGAATTATGTATCCTGAACTACAGTTATGTATATCAGATTATTCCTAACTGAATTGAATTATATATATTGAACTTTGTCTTTCTGAGAAATCCCCTTTCTCCAATAAATTCAAATTAACTTTCGGCTTTAAAGATTTCCAAGTTACCAAGTAAAAACTGAAACTGAACTTTCATTTCTCTCCCTTTCCCATGAAAATGCCCCCTTTATAACTGCACAAGAAAGTGAAATACCCACATTTCAACCTATCTTATGATTTTAAAAAGTCCTCTAAATTCCTACCTTGACTTTTCATCATGGAAGTGACTCTGGGTTCTTAAAGGTTATTCTAGAAAAGGATAAACTATGAGAGGTAGCAAGGAGGTGTAGCAGTCTTATTTAGAGGTATGGATATGCTGATATTCCAGTGACTAAGCTAATTAAATCCAGAGAAATTTCTCAACAGGTTGGTCACACTGCAATGCCTTTTTTGCCATAGCAGCTTTGGATATTATTTAATAATAATACTAATAGTGATGTTTATGATAGCTAACATTTGTGTAGCTCTCTAAGGCTTATGAAGTGCTTTGCACACAGTACTTTATTTCATTTCCTAAATTTTATAAAATATTTGCAATACATAAGATTGGAGGTATAATCCACCCTGTTGATATTTCAAAAGTATTAAAGCAGATTTGTGAGAAGACTTGCAAGAAAAATAAACACAACTGGAAATATGGATCTTGACTGAAAAACAAAAGAATTTTTTATGTAATCAGAATATATTTCCCCATTTTGTAGAAAGTAATATTTAAAGTTATTTTTTATTAATGCTAAAAAAGATATTCCATTACAAATTGTATTTATTTGACTTGGAAAAAATCCTTTACTGTTTTATCTTTGTAACACTTACACCATTAATTTAAATTGGTTAAACTGCATCTCTCATGCATTAGTAATAAGGCTAGACTAAATTACAATCTTTAATTTTCCAGTGATGTTTTTACTGCCTGGTGATATATGGACAAATACATTTCTCCAAAAGTGTTAATTCATCTTCTCTACCTTCCCTAATGTAGGGGTGGCTGGCAAAAAGTAAAAGTTAAGTGAAATAATACACATGTATATGCCTCATGAGATACGGATTTGGATTCTGAATTTTCAAAGGAAAATAGAACTGTCCTAATTATTAGCCTAAGAAAGTAAAGGGGAAAAAAGACAGTATGCTTATTTTGGGAAAAGACCTGGCATTTTGATACAGGTGGTGCCTAACTTATATAGTGTTAGTATGACAACAATCCATATTTTTGAAGCATGTTGTTTCCCCATAAGTACAACTTTACAAATAAAAGTTAGGTCACCAGTCCATCTCACAAAAACGTGAATGTAACTAAAGACTTAGCTGACCATTAGCAGTAGCCTCATTCCTTAGGCAATAGGCAATAGAGAGTTTCAGAGATTTCTTTCAAGGAACTCTTTTAGGCTCCTTGGATGCCTATTTCTGCCCCCATTGCAGGCCAGCCATTTATACGAATATATGTTATTAAGTTGAGTGTTTTTATCTCACTGTGTCTGTACTTTTTGGGGAGTATATAATAAATTCTAATTGATGAGAAAAAATTACAGAATGCTTTGGTACTTTGGAGTATAATAATATGATGTTAGGATTTTGTGGATTTTGATTTAAAGAAACAGGGAACTTTAAAGATCATCTGCTCCAACATCCTTCTTTTGCAAAGGAGTTAATTTATTTATGGTCAGCTATGAAGGAGAGAAAAGATTCAAGCAATAAGTAGCAGTAGATAGCAGAAGTAGGATTTCAGCTCAGATATTGTCTGTCTAAGTCTATGGCTTTTCCAAGTTCACTGAGTTCTAACATTTTTTAAAGAATGAAAATCTTTATAATGTCAAAGAAGTTCATGGATTACAACTTAAGATTAATTGTACTAGTAGCTTAATAAACAGGTGACAATTCTGACTACCAGTCTGATGCTGTTCATTTTAAAAACCAGACCCAAGGCAGTCACAAGCTCAAAGTGAATATTTGCATGCTATAGTAGCCTCCAGAGGGAACTCTGGAAGACTGTAAATCTCTCTAACATTCTCAGGGAGCAGATATCCAATTTCTAATTCCATGTTTTCTGGTTGGCAGCTTCTCCTCTTGTTCATCTAAGGGGTATGATTAATGTGTATATATCAAATCAAATTAGGTCATTAGGCCTCTTCCACGAGGAACATTCCACTTTCTTCCTTGCCATGATCTGCGGTGTCTAGATGAGCCTTAATCATATGAAAAAGGTAAAATGGAATCTCCCACTCACATGACCAAGGAAAGCCTCCTAAATCAGTACACTTTCTTCACTCAGAAGCATGGGTTGTTTTTTAAAAGCTACTAAGAATTCAGTAATGACTTTAAATGAATTTATATTTTATTAATCACAACAAAATATACATAATCATTTGAAAAAGAAAAGACATTTACATATAGCCATATATATATGCAGATATGTATATGTGTGTGTACATTTATATAATGTTTGAGACTTTTTTGGCAGCATAATATAATGGATGAAGGTCAGTATGTAAACTTAGAAAGACCGAGTTCAATTCCTGCCATGTTTACTTCTCAATGTTGTTGTTTTCAAGCATGATATAGGGAAATAATAATATCTATTTGAAAAGCTTCCCGTAAGTAGCAGGTGAGAATATGAGGCAATTTTAACAATTTTAAAATACTATGAAAATGTTAGCTTTTACAATTTATTTGTCTATACCAGGTGTGTTTTCTCACTTTTTATACTGAGTCAATTTGATGAGGTGGAGGCTTCACAGCAATTCTTTGGACCCTCAAGGAACTAAAGTGTACAGACTGGGAGCCGTTTTGTTGTGGGAGAATTTGGATGAAAAGCAGCAGAGCCATGCAAGGAAAACAGCTAACAAAACTTTATTACTACTTACAAGATAACAGGAGAGGGAGCATCTTATTTGTATCCCCCATTACCTGAAGAGGAGAACAACTCATAGAAGGGTGATTTCCTGACATGGAACTTCCCAACAGCTTTAACAATCCATTTGGTCAAAAGCCAAGAGACTCATTACACTCAAATTTATGTAGTGTTTTAGACAAAGATTGGTTGGCACCAATAGGAGATTATTTTGCCATCCAGAGGGGGAGATTGTAGTATACTTGAGACCAATGCAACGAGGGTATTTTCTAAATTGCCTGATAAGGAATGAGCAATGGGAGAGAGGGAAATATGGGATTTGATTCTAATTGGACCAATCAAGCAAGAGGCTGGGAGGGGGCTAATGCTCAGTTTCTGGGTTTTCTTAGCCTTATATATATATATATATATATATATATATATATATATATATATATATATATATATATATATATATATATGCTTCCTAGAAAGTTGGGGCCACGCCAGTAAAAGCAGTTTTACCTGTTCAGAAATTAAGTACTAGATCATGCTGCATTTAATATTCAAGTGATTATGGGTTGTAAATCTAAGTAAAAAATATTTATAATTCAAATGCTTACTTCCCTGAGCAGGTATTCAGAATGAATTTTGCATTATTATTTCAGGTATTTTATTGAAGGTATATTGCTTAAAATTCTGAGGTGAGGAGTGTCTATATATTCACATAAAGGAAAATGACTCTTTGACCCTTGCTTATTGTCCAAACCCTCTCTTATTCTATTGTCTCCTGATATCATTTTAGGCACAAAGGTTTTTGGAAAGAGTATATTATTTTTGTATTTTCTAGGCCTTTATACTGTTAAACATCAGGGCTGGTACTCCTGGTGGGGATGTTCTTTGTGGCAGGGGAATAGGGAGGTAGAAAATCTACTGCCTATAAACAGTTTATACCAAGCGGTCTCTTAAACACCACAACTGTCCAGAGCCTCAGATCCTGCCTCTCCCCCATGCATTCCTGCCTAAATTGATAGCCAAAGAAACATACCAGCTGAGTCCTGGGCCTGAGTTACTGTGGCTTGCTGAGAAAAACGTGACAGTCTATTATGAATAGTTAACAAATCTCTCCCTTTCTAGTCCTTGTGCTTTGGAGCCCAAAAGGTGAAAACTCACTTCCTTTACTAATGCCCCATTTCCAACTCTTGGTCCCCTATCTGCAACTGTAGCCCTCCTCCACCTCTATTCCCATTCTCCTCTGTCCTCCCCTGCGGCTGTACCCTCTGAAACCCCCTTCTATGATGAACAAAATGTTCTTTTATTATTTTCCTCTTCTCCTTCTATCTCCTTGCTATCATAGTAACCTACCTACTCCCTGAATAATCTGCACCTTTGGCCAGGCTACTGAATGCTCCTTTCCCATGCCTTTTGATACACAGATGCAGCAAAAGGGGAAGGCCAACTCCCTGCAATTGCATCCGGCCTAACTTTCTCATCAATTTCCTTCTAGATTTACTCCTCTCAGATTTATCACCACATCCAGACAGTGGTGGCAGTTATCTACCAGTTCCCCATGTCAAGTTCTCTCTTTTCTAAGGAAGTTAGTTACTTGGTTCAGTCTTCCACTTCAGCCTAACCCCTTGCCTTATACTTTGGAACTTCCATTTTCTTATTGAAGTTCTTTTATCTCTAAGATGAAGATTGTCTTTCCAGTTCATCAACCTCAACTGTAATGGTTTGCACTTTCACGGTACCTCAGTCTCACAGGTACAAATATACTATATCTTATCAAATTTCATGTTCCTGAACTATGAGGTTTTTCTCTCTGATGATAACATCTTATTCCTCTATCTCTCCTTGTGCATCAGCCCTCCTAGAAATATTTTCCACCCTTCCTGCAACTTTAATTTGACCCACCTCTTCTTGCTTTCAATATTTCTCCAGCCTTGGTTTCCATCCTTAAAAACATTGACTATGTTAACTTTTGCTGTTTTCTGCCTTCCAATCCTCTGATCCCATGTCCAATCACCTAGCTTTGAATTACCTTCACTATCCATATTCTCTCCTTGGGATAAGAGGAGTGAGATGCAGTGGAATGCTGGTGGAAGAGATCACATAGCCATTTTGACTTATTTCACTGTAAGTTTATATCATCTCATCTCAATTTATTTATAAGCAAAGAAGGAACAAAATTGTTGTTGTTGTTGTTGTTGTAATTTTGCAGAGTGTATGATTGTGTATTTAGACAACTCCAGAGTCAAATCAAAATTAATCTAAATAATAAACAACTTTAGCAGATAGTATTTACAATAAATGCAAATGAATCACTTATATATCAGCCTATAGAGATGTGGCACGATAGAGAACCAAGAAAATTTGGGATCAAATCACACCTTTGAAATATACTGTTTGCGTGACCCTGGGTAAGTCATGTAACCTCTCATTGCTCTAAGACTATAGATGACAGGAATGTTGCCAAACTGCATTGGTAGGGAAATTTTCCTCACCTAGGAGATCCCTTAAACAATGAAATCATAGATACAATCCTTTCCCTAATCTCAAATTGACTTTCATATCTCTGTGAAGAGTCTTTTAGTCTTCTCTGTTCATCACACGGCACAGAACACCGCTTCCAAGATTTATTTTTCTCAAACCACTTACAAGATTCTCTCCCCCCAATCCCTCTGCCCCCATACCTTTGGCAGAGGATTTCACCTCATGTTTTAATGGGAAACTTTAGGTCATCTGCCATACCCATTTCTACAACTCATGTACCTATCGCCCTCTTTCTTTTGTCCTTTGCTCCAGCCTCTGAGAAAGAGTTAGTCCTTATTCTTTGTAAGTTCAACCATTTTACTTGTGCTTTAGTTCCTAGCCTTTCTCATTTTCTCTGGAAAACTGCCCTTTATCGTTCTCTGTCTCTCTGTCTCTGTTTCTGTCTCTGTCTCTGTCTCTCTCTCTGTGTCTTTGTCTGTCTGTCATCTCTTTCTGTCTTTGCTGTCTCAGTTTCTCTCTGTGTCTCTTTCCCTCTCTGTCCTTATCTCTCTGTCTCTGTTTCTGTCTCTCCCTCTCTCCTTCCCTCTCTCTGTCTCCTATCTCTGTCTCTGTCTCTGTCTCTCTCTCTGTCTCTCTCTCTCTCTGTCTGTCTCTGTCTCTCCTTCCCTCTCTCTGTCTCCTATCTCTGTCTCCGTCTTTCTCCTATCTCTTTCTGTCTCTCTCACTTTCTCTCTGTCTCTCTCTCTCTTTCTTCTATACTTGATATAAATGTTTCTAGATCACCTCCTCATCCTCATCCTAAAATAACCCCCTCTTGATATTTACCATGTGTTTTACTATATCTCTCCTGTCTTTCACCCATAATCTCCCAGAAAAAAAACAAAACAAAACAAAACACAAAACCACTATCCTTGATGCCTCTATGTCCTTGCCACCCACTGACTTCTTAATCCTTGCAATTTCTCGTTCAACTACACGACTGAACTGCACTGTTTTCTCCAAGGTTACCAATACTCTCTAACTAATAAATTCAGTACCAATTTTTCCTTCTCAGTTATCATCATTGTTGGCATCTCCACAGTTTTTGAAACTGTTGACTACTACTTCCTCTAATACATTTTCACCCTTCCAGGTTTTTTCAATATTATATTCCTAGTTTATCATCTGTATATGGGGCCATTTATTCTTGGTCTCCACTTGTTCACCACCCATGTCCTATGGCCTTTGGACTCATACACTCCAAGGTTCTATCCTGGGTCCTTTTATATGCTGTCCTTAAATTCCTTCTTCATGTGCTTATCAGTTTACCTGGATTTAATGAGCAACTCAAAGAATATTACTCCAATCCTGAGCTCTTTACTGATCACCAAATATTGCATCACCTCTTGCCTTCTGGACATCTCTCCATGAATATGTCATTAGTATATCAAATTCAACATACAGCAAACAAAACTCATTAACCACCAGTCCCACAAACCTCCTTGTTTCCTCACTTTTCTATTTCTTTCAAGAGTGTCACGATACTTCCATTCATCTATATTTTTAATTTCTAAGTTATCTTTGACTCTCCTCACTTGCTATGTCCCACATCCAATAATTATCAACTCCCACTGATTACCTATAATATCTTTTACATCTATTCTCGCCATTCAGTACCTCTTTCTACCATCCTTCAGGCCACCATTACCTCTTTCCTTGATGATTGCTATCGAGTAATATGTCTCTTTACTTTCAAGTATCTCGCCTATCCAATAGCCACCACGTAACTGCCAAATTGATAATTTTTTTTTCAGGAATGTGAACAGTTCAACTTTAATATCACCTTTATGACTTCTCTTTCCTGTTTACCTTTTCATGCTTCTCTTGAATCATGTATTTGAAAGTCACATTTTGTATTCAGCTCTGGTCTTTTCATCATGAATGCTTGAAAGTTCTCTATTTCATTGAAATTCCATTTTTCCCCTGAAGTATTATACTCAATTTTGCTGGATAGGTTTGATTATTCGTTTTAATACTAGCTTCTTTGACCTCTGGAATATCATATTCCAAACCCTCTGATCCCTTCATGTAAAAGCTGCTAAATCTTTTGTTATCTTGATTGTGTTTCCACAATACTTGAATTTTTTCTTTCTGGCTACTTGCAATATTTTCTCCTTGCCCTGGAAATTCTGGAATTTGGCTACAATATTCCTAGGAGTTTTCCTTTTGGGATTTCTTTCAAGAGGTGATCAGTGGATTCTTTCAATGTCTACTTTCCCCTCCGCTTCTAGAATATCAGGGAAGTTTTCCTTGATAATTTCTTGAAATATGATGTCTAGGCTCTTTTTTTGATAATGGCTTTCAGGCAATCCAATAACTTTTAAATTATCTCTCCTGGATCTACTTTTCAGGTCAATTATTTTTCCTGTGAGATATTTCATGTTGTCTTCTATTTTTTCATTCCTTTGGTTTTGTTTTAAAATCTCTTGATTTCTCATAAAGTCATTACCTTCAATTTGCTCCATTCTAATTTTGAAAGAATTATTTTCTTCAATGAGGTTTTGGACCTCCTTTTCCATTTCACCAATTCTGCTTTTTAAGGCATTCTTCTCCTCATTGTTTTTTTGGACCTCTTTTACCATTTGGGTTAATTTATTTTAAGGTATTATTTTCTTCAGCATTTTGGGGGGTCTCTTTTAACACACTGTTGACTTGTTTTTCATTATTTGCTTTCATCACTCTCATTCTCTTCCTAATTTTTATTCTGCTTCTATTACTGGATTTTTAAAATCCTTTTAGAGCTCTTCAATGGCTGTCAAGCAATTAATAATTTTCTTTGTGGCTTTGGATGTAGGAGCTTTGACTTTGTTGTCTTCTAATGGTTGTATGTTTTGATTATGTTTTGATCTTCCTTGTCACCAAAGTAAGATTCTATAGTCTGATGTTTTTCTGCTGTTTCCTCATTTTTCCAGCCACTTCCTTGACTTTTTAGCTCTGGGCTCTGTTTCTAGTGTAGGGGGTATATTGTCCCAAGTTTCAAGGGTTTTGAGCAGCTGCTTTCAGAGATACTTCTAGGGACCTGTAAATTTTCAACTTTTCCAAGGTGCTATGATCAAAGGAGAGGTGTTTACTCCTCTCCAGAAGCACTCTTTTCTGCCTTGGAACTGTGAGGAGGATTCCCTCTTCATGTCTGTCACAAGCTCTGCCACAGTAGGGCTCCTCCTCACCTCAGGACCTCAAGCCAGGACTGCTACCCAGATCGAAGCAGGTCAAAGCAAGAGACTCCTGCCTCAGCTACAGCAAATAAATCATGCAGTCCCCCTCTCATTAGCTGCTTGATTTTCTCCACCATCTGTGATCCAAGAGCCCTGGAAGCAGCCACTTCCACTGCCACCACTGCCCTCCACAATTGCTACCCTAAGGCTGGGGCCTCTCTCACCCAGGTCAGACAGACTTTTACTACTGACCTTCTAAGTTGTCTTTGGTGTTTTGGGGTTGAAAAATCTGGAAACTGCCATAGCTGGCAGTGATTCAGTCCCCTGAGGCCTGCTCCATCCCTGTCTAAGCCAGTGTGGCCCTCGCTGGACTGCTCTCTTCTCTTAGACTGGGCCAACAGACCCTTCCTGTTGGCCTTCCAGGTGATTTTGGGCTACAAACTTGTTCTACTCAGTCATTATGTGGGTTCTGCTGGTGTAGGATTATTTAGAGCAATTTTACAGGTATTTGGAGGGGTTTGGGGGGGTAGAGCTCAAGCAAGTCCCTGTTTTTCCTCTGCCATCTTGTCTCTGCCCCACCAAATTGATATTTCTAAAGCACAAGTAACACTAGGTCACTCACTTGCTCAAGGGACTACAGAGGTGATTGCTGTAAGATAAATTATGAACTATTCTGGCATTCAAGGTCCTTAACAGTCTGACTCTAGCCCATTTTTCTAGACATCACACATTTCTCCCTTTCAGTACACTCTATACTTCAAGGAAACTATTTCTACTTTCCATATATAACATTACTTCTCCTTTCTCTTGCTTCTATCCAAGTCATCACTTCTATCGTCCTTACTTCTGTAAGCTAGCTTCCTTCAAAGTGCAGCTCCAAAGATAGCTTCTTAAATAGGTATTTATTGACTGTCCCTACTTCAGCTGTTAGCATGCCATCAAATTGCTTTGTATTCACTTTGTATATATTTTAAAAATTTCCTTCTCTGTGTGCATTAGGTACCATGAGAAGCACCCTGGATATGGAAACCGAGGACCTGAATTCTCATATCCCAGATCTGCCACTTAATATCTGTGTGATGATGGGCAAGGCATTCTACTACCTTTCTGAGTCTCATTTTCCTCATCTGAAAATGAAGAGGTTTGGATTAAGTGTCTTCTTTTTTTAAATATATTTAGTTTTCAGCATTCATTTTCACAGGAGTTTGAATTACAAATTTTCTCCCCATTTCTACCTCACTCACTCCAAGATGGCGTATATTCTGGTTGCCCTGTTCCCCAGTCAGCCTTTCCTTCTGTCATCCCACTCCCCTCCCATCCCCTTTTCCCTTCCTTTCTTGTAGGGCAAGATAAATTTCTACGCCCCATTGCCTGTGTATCTTATTTTCTAGTTGCATGCAAAAACTTTTTTGTTTTTGTTTTTGAACATCTATTTTTTAAAACTTTGAGTTCCAAATTGTCTCCCCTCTTCTCTTCCCACCCAACCTCCCTAAGAAGTCAAGCAATTCAACATGGGCCACATGTGTATCATCATGTATAACCCTTCCACAATACTCATGTTGTGAAAGACTAATTATATTTTGCTTCTTCCTAACCTGTCCCCTTGTATTGAATTTTTTCCCTTGACCCTGTCCCTTTTTCGAAAGAGTTTGTTTTTGATTACCTTCATCCTCATCTGCCCTCCCTTCTATCATCTCCCCTTTTTTATCTTCCTCCTCCTTCTTTCCTGTGGGGTAAGATATCCAAATGAGTATGTATGGTATTCCCTCTTCAGGTCAAATCTGATGAGGGCAAGATTCACTCATTCCCCCTCACCTGCCTTCTCTTCTCTTCTTACAGAACTGCTTTTTCTTGCCACTTTTATGCGAGATAATTTACCCCATTCTATCTCTCCCTATCTCCCTCTCTCAATATATTCCTCTCTCATCTCTTATTCATCTTCAACTCACCCTGTGCCTGCTCTCTTTCTATATGTACATATATACACATACATATATACATACATACACACTCAAATATACATACATACATACATATATATATATATATATATATATATATATATATATATATATATATATATATATATATGCATATTCCCTTCGGCTACCCTAAAACTGAGGTCTCATGAATCATACACATCATCTTTCCATGTAGGAATGTAAACAAAACAGTTCAAGTTTAGTAAGTCCCTTGTAATTTCTTTTTATCTTGTTCTTTTTCTTGATTACCTTTTCATGCTTCTCTTGATTCTTGTGTTTGAAAGTCAAATTTTCAATTCAGCTCTGGTCTTTTCACTGAGAAAGCTTGAAAGTCCTCTATTTTATTAAAAATCTGTATTTTGCCTTGGAGCATGATACTCAGTTTTGCTGGGTAGGTGATTCTTGGTTTTAATCCTAGCTCCATTGACCTCTGGAATATTGTATTCCAAGCCCTTCGATCTCTTAATGTAGAAGCTGCTAGATCTTCTATTATTCTGATTATGTTTCCACAATACTCAAATTGTTTCTTTCTGGCTGCTTGCAGTATTTTCTCCTTGACCTGAAAACTCTGGAATTTGGCAACAATATTCCTAGATTCTTTTTGGGATCTATTTGAGGAGGCGATTGGTGGATTCTTTCAATTTCTATTTTGCTCTGTGGCTCTAGAATATCAGGGCAGTTCTCCTTGATAATTTCCTGAGAGATGGTATCTAGGCTCTTTTTTGGATCATGGCTTTCAGGTAGTCCAATAATTTTTAAATTATCTCTCTCCTGGATCTATTTTCCAGGTCAGTGGTTTTTCCAATGAGATATATTACATTGTCTTCCATTTTTTTTCATTCCTTTGGTTCTGTTTTATAACATCTTGATTTATCATCAAGTCACTAGCTTCCACTTGCTCCAATCTAATTTTTAAGGTAGTATTTTCTTCAGTGGTCTTTTGGACCTCCTTTTCCTTTTGGCTAATTCTGCCTTTCATGGCATTCTTCTCCTCATTGGCTTTTTGGAGCTCTTTTGCCATTTCAGTTGGTCTATTTTTTAAGGTGTTGTTTTCTTCAGTACATTTTTCAGTATTTTTTTGGGTCTCCTTTAGCAAGGCAGTGACTTGTTTTTCATGGTTTTCTCTCATCCGTCTCATTTCTCTTTCCAATTTTTCCTCTACTTCTCTAACTTGCTTTTCCAAATCCTTTTTGATCTCTTCCATGGCCTGAGACCAGTTCGTGCTTTTCTTGGAGGTTTTTGTTGTAGGCTCTATGACTTTGTTGACTTCTTCTGGCTGTATGTTTTGGTCTTCTTTGTCACCAAAGAAAGATTACAGAGTCTGAGACTGAATCTGAGTGCGTTTTTGCTGCCTGGCCATGTTCCCAGCCAAGTTACTTGACCCTTGAGTTTTTCAGCAGGGTATGACTGCTTGTAGACTAAAGAGTTCTATGTTCCAAGCTTGGGAGGATGCGCTGCCACACCAGCACTGCTCCTTCCCCAAGAACTCCTAACCCGGACTGGACTTAGATCTTCAGCAGGCTCTTCACTCCTGCTCTGATCCGCCACTTAATTCCTCCCACCAGGTGGGCCTGGGGCCGGAAACAACTGCAGCTGTAGTTCTGTAGCTGGCCCACCTCCGCTGCCCCTGGAGTGGTGGCTGAACTGCAAACTGTATCCCCATCCCCAACAGCTTTTCCCACTAACCTACTCTGTTCTCTTTGGTGTTTGTGGGTTGAGAATTCCGGTAACTGCTGCAGCTCACTGATTCCGGGCGTTAGGTCATGGTCCACCCGGCACCTGGTCTGGTTGGTCTGTGCTGCCCACGCTGGGCTCTGTTCTGCTCAGCTCTGCTCTGCTCCCCTCCCAGCTCCTTGCAGGATAGACGTTACCCAGAGACTATCCAGGCAGTCCTGGGCTAGAGCCCTGCTTACCTCTGCCACTTTGTGGTTTCTGCAGTTCTAGAATTGGTTTAGAGCCATTTTTTATAGGTTTTTGGAGGGACTTGGCAGGGAGGTCACACTAGTCCCTGCTTTCCAAGTGCCATCTTGGTTCCGCCCCCTGGATTAGGTGTTTTCTAAGGTCCCTTCCATCTCTTTGTCATATGAGCCTATGTCGTTTCTTTCCAGGAGAATGAAAGATCCTCATGGGCAATAAAATTTTATTTTTTTTTCTTTCCATTACTAGGGCCCAACAATACCTGGCACATAGTAGGCATTAAGTAAATTCCTGTTGAATGAAAGTAAATTGAAGTTTCTATTCCTAAATAGGACTCTTAACTGTGTACATAAATTAAAAAATAAAAGCAAAGATAGATGCAAAATGTCAGTTCAATTAAACCAAATGCCTTCTAAATGCCAGAATCAGAGATATAAATTGAAAGCTAGGTAGTACAGTAGACAGAGCACTGGACCAGGAGTCAGGAAGACCCAAGTTTGAATCCTGCTTCAGATATTTACCAGTTGTATGACCTTGCACAAATCACTTAACCTTTATCTACCTCACTTTCATCATCTACAAATTAGGGATAATAATAACACCTGCCTCCCAGTGTTATTGTGCAGATAATATAAGATGATACTTCTTAAGTCCTTTGTAGGCCTTAAATCTCTATATAAATGCTAATTATCATTATTATTTACCTAAATTATTAGACATATATCTCCATATCTTATGGGTATTTTTTTTTAATTTATTTATTTATTTTTAGTTTACCACACATGATTCTACATAGTTTTCAGTTCCAGATTTTCTCCCGTCTCTCCCCCCTCCCTCCCCAAGACGGCATGGAATCTCATATAACTACCATGTATAAATTCGCATTGAATTAATTTATGCACTAGTCAAGTTGTGGAGAAGAATTTTGACCAATGGAATGAATCATGAGAAAGAAGTAACAGAACCAAAAAAAAACCCCAAAAACAAAAACAAAAGAGAAGCACAAAAGGCGAGCATGTAGTGTGTCTCGATCTGTATTCAAACTTCACAGTTCTTTCTCTGGATGAAGATAGCATTCTCCATCGTTAGTCCCCTGGAGTTGTCCTTGCCCCTTAGGTTGCTGAGAAGAGCACAGTATGTCAGGGTTGCTCCTCACGGAATCCATACATCTGTGGCTGTGCACAACGTTCTCCTGGCTCTGTTCCGCTCACTCAGCATTATGTCGTGTAGGTTTTTCCAGGTTGTTACGAAGTCTGCATCATCCCCATTTCTTATAGCACAATAGTATTCCATCACCTTCATATACCACAGCTTGTTCAGCCATTCCCCAATTGATGGGCATCCCTTTGATTTCCAATTCTTGGCTGCCACAAAAAGAGCTGCTATAAATATTCTTGTACATATGGGTCCTTTTCACGCTTGTGTGACTTCTTTGGGATACAACCCTAGAAGTGGTATTGCTGGGTCAAAGGGTATGAACATTTCTATAGCCTTTGGGCATAGTTCCAAACTGCTCTCCAAAATGGCTGGATCAGCTCACAACTCCACCAGCAATGCAACAATGTTCCAATTTCCCCACATCCTTTCCACCATTTATCATTTTCCTGTTTTGTTATTTTAGCCAATCTGACAGGAGAGATGTGGTATCTGAGAGTTGTTTTGATTTGCATTTCTCTAATCAGTAGTGATCCAGAGCATTTTATCATATGCCTATAGATAGCTTTAATTTCTTCCTCTGAAAACTGCCTGTTCATATCCTTTGACCATTTCTCAATTGGGGAATGGCTTTTATTCCTATATATTTGGCTCAGTTCCCTATATATTTTAGAAATGAGGCCTTTATCAGAGATACTAGTTGCAAAGATTTTCTCCCAATTTTCTGCTTCCCTCCTAATTCTTGTTGCATTGGCTTTTTTTGTACAAAAACATTTCAATTTGACATAATCAAAATTATCCATTTTGCATTTTGTAATGCTCTCTATCTCTTGTTGGGTCATGAATTCTTTACTTTTCCATAACTCTGATAAGTAAACTATTCCTTGCTTCCCAAATTACTTATAGTATCAGCTTTTACTCCTAAATCATGAACCCATTTTGACTTTATTTTGGTATATGGTGTAAGATATTGGTCTATGCCCAATTTTTGCCCTACCATTTTCCAATTTTCCAAACAGATTTTGTGAAATAGTGAATTATTAGCCCAGAAGCTGGCCTCTTTGGGTTTATCAAAGAGTAGATTGCTAAACTTGTTGATTTCTCCTATTTGTGTACCTATCCTATTCCACTGATCCACACCCCTGTTTCTTAACCAGTACCAGGCAGTTTTGATGACTGCTGCTGTGTACTACAGTTTAATATCTGGTGTGGCTAAGCCACCTTCTCTAGTATGTCTTTTCATTAATGCCCTAGATACTCTAGACCTCTTGTTTTTCCAAATGAACTTTGTTATTATTTTGTCCAGCTCAGTAAATAATTTTTTGGTAATTCGATTGGTATGGCACTGAATAGATAGATTAATTTAGGTAAAATTGTCATTTTTATTATATTAGCTCGGCCTAACCATGAGCAACTGATATTTTTCCATTTATTTAGATCTGATTTTATTCACGTGAAAAGTGTTTCATAGTTATGTTCATATAGGCCCTGGGTTTGTCTCAGCAAATAGACTCCCAAATATTTTATAGTGCCTTCAGTAACTTTGAATGGAATTTCTCTTTCTATCTCTTGCTGTTGGGCTTTGTCAGTAATGTATAGGAATGCTGAGGATTTATGTGGGTTTATTTTATATCCTGCAACTTTGCTAAAGTTGTTTATTATTTCAAGTAGTTTTTTACTTGATTCTCTAGGATTCTCTAGATAAACCATCATATCATCTGCAAAAAATGATAATTTAGTTTCTTCTTTTCCTATTCTAATTCCTTCAATTTCTTTTTCTTCTGTTATTGCTATAGCTAATGTTTCTAGTACCAAATTGAATAATAGGGGTGATAATGGACATCCTTGTTTCACCCCTGATCTTATTGGGAATGCATCTAGTTTATCCTCATTACAAATAATGCTTGTCGATGATTTTAGGTAGATGCTATTTATAATTTTGAGGAAGGTTCCACTTATTCCTGTGCTTTCTAGTGTTTTTAATAGGAATGGGTGTTGTACTTTGTCAAAGACTTTTTCTGTGTCTATTGAGATGATCATATGGTTTCTGCTAGTTTTGTTGTTGATATGATCAATTATGCTAATAGTTTTCCTAATATTGAACCAGCCTTGCATTCCTGGAATAAATCCTACCTGGTCATAGTGTATTATTCTCATAATGAGTTGCTGCAATCTTTTTGCTAATATTTTATTTAAAATGTTTGCATCAATATTCATTAGAGAAATTGGTCTATAATTTTCTTTCTCTGTTTTGACTCTACCTGGTTTGGGTATTAGTACCATATTTGTGTCATAAAAAGAATTTGGTAGCACTCCTTCTTCACCTATTTTCCCAAATAGTCTACAAAGTATTGGAATTAGTTGTTCTTTAAATGTTTGATAGAATTCACATGTAAAACCATCTGGCCCTGGAGGTTTTTTCCTAGGGAGTTCATTGATGGCATGCTCAATTTCTTTTTCTGATATGGGTTTATTGAGAAATTTCACTTCCTTCTCTGTTAGCCTGGGCAGTTTATGTTTTTGTAGATATTCATCCATATCTCTAAGGTTGTCAAATTTATGGGCATACAGTCGGGCAAAATAATTCCTAATTATTGTTTTGATTTCCTCTTCATTAGAGGTGACCTCACCCTTTTCATTTTCGATACTGGTAATTTGATTTTCTTTTTTCCTTTTTTTAATCAAGTTGGCCAAAGGCTTATCAATTTTTCATAAAACCAGCTCTTTGTTTTATTTATTAATTCAATAATTTTCTTGGCTTCAATTTTATTAATCTCTCCTTTGATTTTCATTATTTCTAATTTGGTATTAATTGGAGGTTTTCAATTTGCTCTTTTTCTAGCTTTTTCAGCTGTATGCCCAGATCATTGATCTCCTCTTTCCTATTTTATTCATGTAGGCATTTAGGGATATAAAACTTCCCCTAAGAACTGCTTTTGCTGCATCCCATAAGTTTTGATATGTTGTATCATTATTGTCATTCTCTTGAATGAAATTATTAATTGTTTCTCTGATTTGTTCTTTGGCCCACTCATTCTTTAGAATTAAATTATTTAGTTTCCAATTAGTTTTTAGCTTATTTTTCCATTGTACTTTATTAAAAATATTTCTTATTGCATCATGATCTGAAAAGGATGCATTGACTACTTCTGCTTTTCTGCACTGGATTGTGAGGTTTTTATGCCCTAGTACATGGTCAATTTTTGAGTATGTGCCATGTACTTTTGAGAAGAAAGTATATTCCTTTTTATCCCCATTCAGTTTTCTCCAGAGGTCTATTATATGTGCCTTTTCTAAAATTCTGTTTACCTCCTTAACTTTTTTCTTATTTATTTTGAGGTTAGATTTATCAGGTTCAGAAAGGGGGAGGTTGAGGTCTCCCAATATTATAGTTTTGCTATCTATTTCTTCCTGTAACTCCCTTAACCTCTCCTCTAAGAATTTGTATGCCTTACCACTTGGAGCATATATGTTAAGCAATGATATTGCTTCATTGTTTATGGTGCCTTTTAGCAGGATATAATGTCCTTCCTTATCTCTTTTAATTAAATCTATCTTTACATTTGCTTTGTCTGAGATTAGGATTGCTACACCTGCTTTTTTTACTTTAGCTGAGGCACAATATATTTTACTCCAGCCTTTTACCTTTACCCTATGTGTATCCCCCTGTTTCAAATGCGTTTCTTGTAAACAGCATGTTGTAGGATTGTGATTTTTAATCCATTCTGCTATCTGCTTCTGTTTTGTGAGAATGTTCATCCCCTGCACGTTCAGGGTTATGATTTCTATCTGTGTCTTTTTCTCCATCCTAATTCCCCCTGTTTATGCTTTTATTTCTCCCTTTCCCCTTCTCCTCCTCAACAAAGTTTTGCTTTTGACCGCCACTTTCCTCAGTTAACCCTCCCTCTTTATTCCCCTCTCTTATCTTACCGTTACCCACTTGCTACTTCTCCTCTCCCTTCTGACCACCCCCCTCCCTTTTTCCCCCCTTACCCTCCCACTTTCCGTAGGACAAGTTAGATTTCTAAACTTATCAGAGTATGTTATTCCCTTCTTGAACTAGATCAGATGACAGTAAAGCTCAAATACTGCTCTTCTCCCTCCCTTCTTTCCCTCTACTATAATATGTTTTTGTGCCACTTCATTTGGTGTAATTTACCCTTTTCTACTACCTCCTTACCTCTTCCCTTATAGCCCTCCCTTTATATCTCTTACATATATTTTATATCTTTACATCAGTTAATTTATACAGGCATTCACAACCTATGTATATCCCTTTCAATTGTCATAATAGCTGTACCATTCACAAGAATGACATATATATATATATATATATATATATATATATATATATATATATATATATAACATACATAAGATGATATAATCCCACATAAAGATGTAAACAACCTGCCCTTATTGGTTAATAAGGTTTCTGGGGTTTTTCCCCCAGGTTACCTTTTTATGTCTCTCTTGAGTTTTGTATTTGGAGATCAAATTTTCCCTTGAGTTCTGGCCTTTTCATCAGGAAGGTCTGGAATTCCCTTATTTCATTGAATGTCCATAGCCTTGCCTGGAAAATTATGTTTAGTTTTGCTGGGTAGTTGATCCTTGGTTGCAGTCCCAGCTCTTTTGCCCTTCGGAATATCATATTCCAATTTCTCCTGTCTTTTAATGTGGAAGCTGAGAGATCCTCTGTGATCCTGACTGTAGTTCCACGATATTTGAATTGCTTCTTTTTGGCTGCTTGCCGTATTTTCTCCTTGAGTTTATAGCTCTGAAATTTGGCTATAATGTTTCTTGGTGTTTTCAGTTTGGGATCTCTTTCAGGGGGTGATCGGTGAATTCTTTCAATGACTATTTTGCCCTCTGGTTCTAGAACCTCTGGGCAGTTGTCTTTGATAATTTCTTCGAAGATACTGTCAAGGCTCCTTTTTTCATCGTGGATTTCCGGTAGACCAATAACTCTCAAATTGTCTCTCCTGGATCTATTTTCCAGGTCAGTTGTTTTGCCAATCAGATATTTCACATTTTTTTCTATTTTTTCATTCTTTACGTTTTGTTTTATTACTTCTTGATGCCTCATAGATTCATTAGCTTCCACTTGCTCAAGTATAATTTTTAATGAGTTAGTGTTTACATTTTACTTTTGAGTCTCCTTTTCCAATTGGTTGATTTTGCCTCTCAGGGTGTCCTTTTCTCTCTCTAGATTCTGAATCTCCATAGCCATTTTGCCAATCTTATTCTTTAGAGACTTGATTTCATCAGTGGATTTTTTTCCATTTTTTCCATATTTTCTTTTAGCTCCCTAATTTAGTTTTTAAAATCCTCCTTTAGCTCTTCCAGCAGTGCTTTTTGGGCTGGAGACCAGTTCATATTAGCTTTTGAGGTATCTGATGTATCTACCCTGTCAATGCCATTCTCCTCCATATCGATATTTTGATCCTGCCTGTCTCCATAAAAAGAATCTATTGTCCTCGTTTTTTTTGTATTCTTCTTCATGTTTGTTGTTTTCCCTTTTCCTGGCGTTACAACGAATTTCTATCTTTGGGCTCTCTGTCCCAGCTTTCTTATTCTGGGGGTCGTACATCTAGAATTATAACCTTCAGTTTCCTGAGGTGTGGGGGAGGGGTCTGGCTCCCTGGTGTCTCACTCCCTGTGGGTGCTCTTCAGCACTTGCTTTTCAGCGATGGTCTCAGCTGTTTGTTGTTTGAGCTGATGTCTGGCACTTCCCCTGGGGGAGCAAGGTTACTTCTGGGCTCCTGGCGTTGACCCCTGCTGACTCTGCCCCTATGGGACTAATGAAATTCTGCTATTTGATCACTGAAGCCCCACTACTTTCTTTTCAATTCCAACGATTTTTTTTTTCCTGAGGGATTCTCTGGGTGGGGAGGGGAGGGATTAGAGTTATTTACCTGGCCATTAAGCATCCTGGAAGTTCAAGAAACCGCATTTAATACGTTTGGGCTGCAAACGTCTGGAGACGGTATTTCACAGCTGATGGCGTTGCGCTGCCTCTCGTCGCTTCCACAGACTGCCATCCTGTGTTGGGAGGCCTGGGGATCTCTGCCGGTTTCGGGCGCCCAGCTTTCTCCCAGCCCGTCTCCCACGTGGATTTCCCGGCCAGCCTCTTTCACCTTGGTCTGGAGCAGCTCCGCACCGAGCACTCTCCGAGCCTACGGGTTTGTGCCTCCCGCCTTTCAGACTCTCCTGGCTCGGAAATTTGCCCCGCACAGACTCCTCGCAGTTTCTGACTCTCTCAAATCTGCTCAAATTCATTTTTTTATAGGAATCTGACAGACCTTGTGAGAGAGCTCCGGTAAGACGCTGCCTTCCTGCGGCCATCTTGGCTCCGCCCCCCTTATGGATATTTTTTAATAAAAATAAGGAAATAATAAGTTTCCCCTCCTCAATTGGAACAGATATTCTTTAAAAATGAAATAGCAATGTCGTATAAATGGATGCAAGATGAAGCTTGCTTTTTTTGCCACAGGATTTGTGTTTCTCAATTCAAAATTACTCTGTCCCTTTAGCGTTCTTCACATCTGGAATAAAGTCTGAAAAGCAGAAATTGTGGTCTTGTCTCCAACCTTCCTTCAGAAGCAGCCAAGAAGTAGGCTATGAAGACTCTATACATCAGAAAGCTGACTTGAATGGATGCAAAGGATTTTGGAAGGAATGATTTGGATGCACAGGAATGCTTTTCTTCCGAACTTCAAGCTTTGAGCTCTTTCTTTTGATTAGCAAGAGATAAAAAAATCAGGCTTCCCCCTTTCCCTGCTTGGTTAGAAGTAGGAACATTTTTTTTATATATTTTCATCCCTTATGTGATCTGGGGCCTAAGAGCATTCAACCAATTTTTTCCATCTGTAGGATGCTTGTATCTCTGTGTCCTTAGGATTACTGTTAAGAATTACGGCATCAATATATACCAGTACTTTCTGATGGATTTATTTGTTTGTACTGATCTAGAAAATATCTGGTATTATTGTGCTTTTAATTGTGTGTTTGTGTGTGTCCCTTTCTTTCTCTCTCAAAATTACCTCTCTGTTCTGTAGGTCTCTTAAGCAAGTATCTTATCAGCCACTTGTGAAAATTCCTGAGTTCTTTCTCAGAGGAAATATTCCCAAGTCCCTCCTCAGAACAGTGTTGCTAAGAGTGTGATATGTAAGCCCATTGGCAAGCATTGCAAAAACTGCTGCTGCCACTCATTGAACTGAAAAGGAACTAAAATGACCACTGAGAGAAGTCCTCAGTGGAAACAACCAATAGAATCAGGTCTGTACAATATTTCTTTGGCTCCACTGGCAAAATTTATAATATTGGCAAATTCGTGTTCAATATAGAATCACTTGGTCTAGATAAAAGTGAAATTCACTTAATTTTTCCACATATCTAGGAACTCATCAGTTGCCTACTTTCTCCAAGCCATTTTACTTTCACATTGAAGCTAACTATTGAAGTCACCATTCGTAAACTGCAGGTCGATAGAAAAATGTAGCAATGACTACTTGTCGAATTTTAATAAAAAAAATCAAATCACAATGTAGATTGCCTTTATTTAAGAAAAAGTAAAGCTAATGACAGAAAATTAGATATCTCAGGAAATAATTTAGTGCCTTGTCTTTCATTTAGTATATTTTTCTAAACATAAAATCCATGAAAACTATATGAGTTGGCTCAAATATTGTTTATATTTTTTCCTGTGGAATATTTTCCATCTGCATTCCATTCTTTTGGGATTAGCTGATTACTTTTTAATAGAGGGGATATTGAAAGTTAAGTCCATTCAAACTTAATAACAAAGTGTACTCTGCCAATTTGGAAGTACTTTATAATTAAAGGAAAATATAATTAAAGAGTAGTGCAAAACTATTGAAATAAAATAAAATAAATTAATGGAGATTTATCTACATCAAGAGAATACTTCAGTGTGGGCAAGGTGGACAATACATTTGATTTGGACTCATCTTTCCAAACTTCAAATTCATACGTGAACTAGGTACCTCATAGTATTGGTATTAGGAAAGTTCTATGTGAACTTTAAAAAAGCTCTATGCAAATGCATGTTACTTATACCTTGATAGGCTGATGATTTGGTTTGTGTATACCTGACACCTATTAAAGATTGAAAAGCATTATGTCTTCTCAGCCTACATAATTCTTGTCTCTTGTCCCTGCTTTTTCGTTAATTACTCCATAGAGAATCTACCCAATGTACATTGAGATCTTCCTTGGAATTATTCACATTTTTATTTGATAGTACTGGCTAACTAGGGCTATCTTGCTATTACCATTTATTCTTATTACTTTAGTGACCACCCCTTACAGATCAGTATTTTAAATCACCTCTTGTGTAAAATTTGTCATTAATAGTATGATTATTTAAACACACAATATGTCATTTTATTATCCTTTATGTAACTTGAATGCTTAATTCTTCCAAGATTTGGGTTTTCTGTGATTGGCAACCACACAGCATTATCACCAATCAATCAAACTTAAAATTTATTAAACACTTACCATATGCCAGGTATCATGCTAAGTGTTGGGGACATAAATAAAAAAAAGAAGGAAGAAAGAAAGTCCCTCTCCCCAAGGAGCTCACAATCTAAGGGGGGAAGACAACATAGAAAAAGAAGCTGAATGGCAGGGAGTGTGATGGGAAAGAAGAAGGTACCCTACTCCGGGCATGGGGGGAGAGTTAGAGAAGTCTCAAAGTAGTGCATCCAGGTGAGAAATAAGGAGATGTTCTGAGCTTTAAATGGAGGTTTAGAAAAATATTTGTGTTAAAATGAAGTGCTTTGGCATCTGAGAGCATCTAGAAATTATTCAAAGGAAAGACTGGACAATTTTCCAAATGTAAGCCAGTCAAATTTCCTTTCATTTAATTCTATGCCTAGAAATATGTACTAATGTATCACCCATTCAACTACACATTAAAATGTAGGTAATATCCATTGTTCATTCATTTGATCTTTCTTTAATGGTTAACCAAGGATGAGGAGGGGAAGAGTCATGATGGCGTAATGAGATGTAGAAATTTTTCCTTAGCTCTTTTACATTATCCACAATGACCTAGATGGTACAGCAAACCAAATTCTGATAAAGAAAACCAAACAAGAATTATAGTGAGTCATCTTTCCAGCTCAGGGAAGCTTAGAAGGATAAAAAGAGAATCTTGAAGATACTGGGGTTGGGGCTGGACAGGAGCATAGGTAGGTGAATGTTGTGGCAGTAGGCTGCGGTGGTGACAATGGTGGCAGAGGATAGTTCAGCATTCAGGTCAGTAAGGGGACTAAACTCTTGGCAGAAAGAGATCCTTAGGGGCACTTGAACTAACACTTAAGCTGGGCGGAGCCAAGACGGTGGCTGCAGAGCAGGGACTAGCATGACCTCCCTGCCGAGTCCCTCCAAAAACCTATAAAAATGGCTCTGAACCAATTCTAGAATGGCAGAACCCACAAAATAGCAGAGGGAAGCAGGGCTCCAGCCCAGGACAGCCTGGATGGTCTCTGGGTGAGGTCTATCCCACATGGAGCTGGGAGCTGGGAGCTGGGAGCCAGGAGCGGAGCAGAGCAGAGCCCAGCGTGAGCTGCTCGGACCACCCAGACCAGGAGCCAGGCGAAGCGGGCCCTAGCGCCCTGAATCAGTGAGCTGTGGCAATCACCAGACTTCTCAACCCACAAATACCAAAGACAGCGGAGAAGGTTAGTGGGAAAAGCTGCAGGAGTGGAAGGAGTTCCCGCTTTGGCTACCAGCCCCAGGGGCAGCAGAGGTGGGGCAGCTACAGCTGTTGTTGCTTCCGGCCTCAGGCCCACCTGGTGGGAGGAATTAAGTGGCAGATCAGAGCAGGAGTGCACAGCCTGCTGAAGATATAAGCCCAGTCCGGGTTGGGAGTTCTTGGGGAAGGAGCAGTGCTGGTGTGGCAGAGCTGGCATATCCCCCCCACCCCCAAACTTGGAACATAGAACTCTTTAGTCTACAAGCAGTCATACCCCACTGAAAAACTCAAGGGTCAGGTTAGTTGGTTGGGAATATGGCCAGGCAGCGAAAACGCACCCAGATTCAGTCTCAGACTTTGGATTCTTTCTTTGGGGACAAAGAAGACCAAAACATACAGACAGAAGAAGGTAACAAAGTCAAAGAGCCTACAACAGAAACCTCCAAGAAAAACATGACCTGGTCTCAGGCCATGGAAGAGCTCAAAAAGGATTTGGAAAAGCAAGTTAGAGAAGTAGAGGAAAAATTGGGAAGAGAAATGAGAAGGATGCGAGATAACCATGAAAAACAAGTGAATGACTTGCTAAAGGAGACCCAAAAAAATACTGAAAAATATACTGAAGAAAACAACACCTTAAAAAAATAGACTAACTCAAATGGCAAAAGAGCTCCAAAAAGCCAAAGAGGAGAAGAATGCATGAAAGGCAGAATTAGCCAAAAGGAAAAGGAGGTCCAAAAGACCACTGAAGAAAATACTACCTTAAAAATTAGATTGGAGCAAGTGGAAGCTAGTGACTTGATGAGAAATCAAGATATTATAAAACAGAACCAAAGGAATGAAAA
Organism: Trichosurus vulpecula; assembly: GCF_011100635.1. Taxonomy (NCBI): domain Eukaryota; kingdom Metazoa; phylum Chordata; class Mammalia; order Diprotodontia; family Phalangeridae; genus Trichosurus; species Trichosurus vulpecula. The sequence goes on along the minus strand of NC_050575.1, from coordinate 245,493,975 downwards.
ATGGAAGACAACATGAAATATCTCGTTGGAAAAACCTACTGACCTGGAAAATAGATCAGGAGAGATAATTTAAAAATTATTGGACTACCTGAAAGCCATGATACAAAAAAGAGCCTAGATATCATCTTTCAAGAAATTATCAAGGAGAACTGCCCTGATATTCTAGAGCCATAGGGCAAAATAGACATTGAAAGAATCATCGATTGCCTCCTTCAAATAGATCCCAAAAAGAAATCTCCTAGGAATATTGTCACCAAATTCCAGAGCTCCCAGATCAAGGAGAAAATACTTCAAGCAGCCAGAAAGAAATAATTTAAGTATTGTGGAAACACAATCAGAATAACCCAAATCTGGCAGCTTCTACATTAAGAGATCGAAGGGCTTGGAATACGATATTCTGGAGGTCAATGGAGCTAGGATTAAAATCAAGAATCACCTACCCAGAAAAACTGAGTATCATGCTCCAAGGCAAAATATGGATTTTTAATAAAATAGAGGACTTTCAAGCTTTCTCAGGGAAAAGACCAGAACTGAATAGAAAATTTGGCTTTCAAACACAAGAATCAAGAGAAGCATGAAAAGGTAATCAAGAAAAAGAACAAGAAAAAGAAATTGCAAGGGACTTACTAAAGTTGAACTCTTTTGTTTACATTCCTACATGGCAAGATGACATGTATGATTCATGAGACCTCAGTATTAGGGTAGCTGAAGGGAATATGTATATATGTATATATGTTTATGTGTGTGTATGTATATATATATATATATATATATATATATATATATATATATATTTATATAAGTGAATGTGTATGTATGCATATATCTATGTGTATATATATGTAGAGAGAGAGAGAGAGTGGACACAGGGTGAGCTGAAGATGAAGGGAAGACATCTAAAAGAAATAAAATTAAATTAAGGGATGAGAGAGGAACATATTGAGAGAGGGACATAGGGAGAGATAGAATGGGGTGGAATATCTCGCATAAAGGTGGCCAGAGAAAGCAGCTCTGTGAGAGGAGGGGAGAGGGCAGGTGAGGGGGGAATGAGTGAATCTTGCTCTCATCAGATTTGGCCTAAGGAGGGAATACCATACATACCCAATTGGGTATCTTACCCCACAGGAAAGAAGAGGGAAGAAGATAAAAAAGGGGGGGATGATGGAGGGGAGGGCTGATGGGGGTGGAGGTACTCAAAAACAAACACTTTCAAAAGTTGACAGGGTCAAGGGAGAAAACTCAATAAAGCGGGATGGGTTGGGAAGGAGCAAAATATAGTTAGTCTTTCACAACATGAGTATTGTGGAAGGGTTATACATAATGATACGCATGTGGCCTATGTTGAATTGCTTGACTTCTTGGGGAGGGTGAGTGGGAAGGCAAGAGGGGGAGACAATTTGGAACTCAAAGTTTTAAAAAATAGATGTTCAAAAACAAAACAAAAAAGTTTTTGCATGCAACTAGAAAATAAGATACACAGGCAATGGGGCGTAGAAATTTATCTTACCCTACAAAAAAGGAAGGGAAAGGGGATAGGCAGGGGAGTGGGGTGACAGAAGGGAGGACTGACTGGGGAACAGGCCAACCAGAATATACGCCATCTTGGAGTGGGGGGGAGGGTAGAAATGGGGAGAAAATTTGTAATTCAAACTCTTGTGAAAACCAATGCTGAAAACTAAATATGTTAAATAAATAAACTAAATTAAAAAAAACATTAAAAAAAAGAACTAACACTTAAGACAAGAATGCATGCCATCTGGAAGCTTTGTTGCCCATTACCCAGTTTTGGTTTACAAAACCAATATGGAGAAAGACAGTTATGGTCATGAAGGAGTACAGGTATTAACTTTGTAAGGAGCAAGGGTCAAGTACCAGAAACAATTCTGTGGCTCTGACTGTAAGAGCAAAGCGAGGTGGGGATGGGGATTCCTTTCTAGCCTTTGTCCCCACAAAGAAACCTGCAGTGGAATAAGCCAGAGGAGACCAAACCTGAGTGTGTACCAACAGCTCAGTATCTCTGAACCTACAGAAACTCCCAGCATGCTATCCATGACTAGGTCCAGAAGCAGTTTATAAAAACTTAACCATTCACAAGCTATCAGAAAGGAATTTGTAGAATATAGACACAGAGAGCCATGAATAGACCTCTTCCCAGATCATAACACTTTGGAAGCACCAAAAGTTTACATGCCCCCAGACTGAGTTGAAAGATATAAAAGATAGAAGTAAGGAAAGACAGCCCCAGAGGTGAGCAGAGCCCAATGTTAACAAGAGATCTAAAGTGAAGAGATAGACTGGAAAAATAAGCAAACAAACCAAAAAAGAGTCTGGCTTTACGAAGCTACTATGGTGACAGGGAAGCTCAAGATACAAATTCAGAAGAAGATAACTTGAAAGCATCTAAAAGTAAAGTCTCAGTGAAAAATGCAGGATAAAAACCAGCCCAATAAGAATTCCTAGGAGAGTTAAAAAATAAAAAAGAGCAAAAAACAAATTAAAAATCTAATATGAGTAGTAGAAGTGAAATTGAGAAAATAAATGAGAGCTATGCAAGAAAATTAGGAAAGGAGAATTATTAACAACTTGGTAAAAGAGTCACAAAAATACAGAAGAAAATAGCACCCTAAAATTGCTTACAAATCTTCACTGAAGAAAATCATTTTTCTTAATAATTAGAATTGACCAAGTAGAAGTAATAACTTCATAAAACATAAAGAAACAATAAGATGAAATTTTTAAAAGATTGAAAATAATAGAGGAAATGTGAACTATCTCGAAGGAAAAACAACTGACCTGTAAAACAGACCAAGGAGAGATAATTTAAGAATCATTGGACTACCAGAAAGATATGCCTCAACAAGTTAATCTCTACTGAGTAGCTATGGATATCACTAAAGAAACTAATGTTTCAGGGTTTGGTGCAACCACTGCAATACTATGCATAGGAGGGAAAAAAGGGTGAATATAAAAGAGAAGGGCATTGTGAAGAAAATTGGGAGAGATTTGGACTTGTGAAGAGGACAGATATTAAATTTTGGGAGGAAAAAAATTAACAATTGAGGAAAATGTGAAGAACACTTTTTATGTTCTGATTCTGTTTCTGTCTTCTGTGAGAACAGGTAGAAGGAGGAGTAAAATTAAGTAGGATTAACTAAGTAGAAAAGGCAAGTAAAATCATTGGTATGAAAAGAAAATTCATAAAGTTGATTAGTTAGTGGATTAATTTTGAAAATTAGATAGGAGTTGGGTTTGAAGAAGGAGGCAAGATAGGGTGAAGTTATGAATTTGCTGAGACTAAGGAAAGAGAGATGAGCATGTCTGCCAAGTGGTTAAGAGGTTATAACATTCTGTACTTGTTATCTTGAGGTACTTGTAGGTAAGATATAAAGACCCAAAATAAATTTTAAAAACTGGGTTTAAAATTTTGTTAATTATGTGATTTTTATATCTGCCACACTAAAGTGACCATAAGTACTGTTCAAAATTTAAATTGTTTCCTGTTTTAGAAGAGAAGGAAAAATGACTCAAAGATTTCCTCTCCACACTTCAGGTTATCAGCACCAATGAAATGATTCTTAAAAAAGTTAGAGAAAATATTCAATGGGGCAAAACTAAAGACTCTGAAGTAGGAAGGGAAACTGAACAGTCAACAGGAGATTGAATAATAGAGACACATCATGTGGAAGGAGGAAAAAAGTAAAAGGACATCTACATATGCATTAAATCTATTGTTACTTATTTTCTATACCCAGGATGTGTGAATTCCAAAGCTCTACTTGGAAAGCAAATGGTCACTCAATATTCAGTACCAACTTATAAAAGTTCTGAGTGGATAGACTGCTACAATTGGAATCAGAAAAATGGGGTCAAACATTTATTAACTCTATGTCCACAGACAAGTGACTTATCAGATCTAAATTTCCATTTCCTATTTTACTTGTAATTTACTTGAAGTTTCTAGAACACTATATACCATGTCTTTCCTCCATATCTTTGAACATGTTTCAATTGTTCTTTCACTTCACCAACACCTTTAAATTTCCAAATTTCCTTCAAAATTCAGTTCGAATTGGGGGGTGGATCCAAGATGGCAGAGGGAAAGAAGGGACTTGCTTAACCTCTCTCCCAGGTCCCTTCACACACCTGTAAAAAATGGCTTTGAACAAATTCTAGAGCTTCAGAACCCATGAAAAACCAGAGGGAAGTAGGGTTCCAGTCCAGGAAAGCCTGGATGGTCTTTGGAAAGGGAGCAGAGCAGAGCACAGCCCAGCATGGGCTGTGCCAGGACCAACCAGACCAGGAGCTGGGAAGAACAGCTCTAAGGCCCAGAATCATTGAGCTGTGGCAGTTACTAGACTTCTCAACCCACAAAAACCAAAGAGAACAGAGCAGGTTAGTGGAAAAACTGCTGTAATTGAGTGAAAAGAGTGCATGGTTGCCCCTAGCCCTGGTGGCGATGGAAGTGGTGCAACTCTGGGGTGGCTTCCAGAGCTACAGCTGCCGGTTGCTTCTGGCCCCAGGCCCACCTGGTGGGAGAAATTAAGGGGCAGATCATAGCAGGCATGCAGAGTCTGCTTTGATCTGGGTCGCGGGCCTGGCTGGTGGTTTTGGGGGAGGAGGAGCACTGGTGCGACAGAGCTTTCTACTAGAGGTAGCTCTGAAAACAGCAGCTTAGCCCCTAAAGCTTGGGACAAAGTACTCTCTACTCTACAAGCAGTCATACCCTGATACAAAGCTCAAGGGTCAAGTAGTTTTCTGGGAACATGAACAGGGAGCAAAAATGGATTAAGATTCAGACTCAGACTTTATAATCTTATTTGGTGACAAAGAAGATCAAAACATACAGCCAGAAGAAGTCAACAAAGTCAAAGAGCCTATATCAAAAGCCTCCAAGAAAAATATGAATTGGTCTCAGGCCATGGAAGAGCTCAAAAAGGATTTGGAAAAGCAAGTTAGAGAAGTAGAGGAAAAATTGGGAAGAGAAATGAGAGTGATGCAAGAAAATAGTGAAGAACAAATCAATGACTTACTAAAGGAGACCCCAAAAATACTGAAGAAAATAACACCTTAAAAAGTAGACTAACTCAAATGTCAAAAGAGCTCCAAAAAGCCAATGAGGAGAAGAATACCTTGAAAGGCAGAATTAGCCAAATGGAAAAGGAGGTCCAAAAGACCACTGAAGAAAATAGCACTTTAAAAATTAGATTGGAACAAGTGGAAACTAGTGACTTGATGAGAAATCAAGATATTATGAAACAGAACCAAAGGAATGAACAAATGGAAGACAATGTAAAAAAGCTCATTGGAAAAACCACTGAACAAGAAAATAGATCCAGGAGAGATAATTTAAAAATTATTGGACTACCTGAAAGCTGATCAAAACAAGAGCCTAGTCCTCATCTTTCAAGAAATTATCAAGGAGAACTGCCCTGATATTCTAGAGCCAGACGGTAAAATAGAAATTGAAAGAATCCTCTGATCTCCTCTTGAAAAAGATTCCAAAAAGAAAACTCCCAGGAATATTGCCGCCAAATTCCAGAGCTCCCAGATCAAGGAGAAAATACTGCAAGCAGCCAGAAAGAAACACTTTAAGTATTGTGGAAACACAATTGGGATAACACAAGATCTAGCAGTTTCTACATTAAGGGATCAAAGGGCTTGGAATATGATGTTATGGAGGTCAATGGAGTTAGGATTAAAACCAAAATCACCTAACCAGCAAAACTGAGTATCATGCTCCAAGGCAAAATATGGATTTTCTACGAAATAGAGGACTTTCGAGCTTTCTCAGTGAAAAGACCAGAGCTGAATAGAAAATTTGACTTTCAAACACAAGAATCAAAAGAAGCATGAAAAGGTAAACAAGAAAGAGAAATCATAAGGGACTTACTAAAGTTGAACTGTTTTGTTTACATTCCTACATGGAAAGATGATGTGTGTAATTCATGAGACCTTTCTCAGTATTAGGGTATTTGAAAGGAATATACATATATATATACATATATATATATGTATGTATGTATATATATATATAAACAGAGGGCACAGGTGAGCTGAATATGAAGGGATGATATCTAAAAAAATAAAATAAAATTAAGGGATGAGAGAGGACTATATTGAGGGAGGGAGAAAGGGAGAGATAGAATGGGATAAATTATCTCACACAAAAGTGGCAAGAAAAAGCAGTTAATTGGAAGGGAAGAGTGACCAGGTGAAGGGGATTGAGTGAATCTTGTTCTTATGGGATTTGACTTGAGGATGGAATAACAGACCCACTCAGTTGGGTATCTTACACCACATGAAAGTAGGGGGAAGGGGATAAAACAGGGGGGACAATAGAAGCGAGGGCAGATAGGGGAAGAAGTAATCAAAAGCAAACACTGTTGAAAAGGGACAGGGTCAAGGGAGAAAAGTGAATAAAGGGGAAAGGATAGAATGGAGGGAAATATAGTTAGTCTTTCACAACATGACTATTTATGGGAGTGTTTTGTCTAATGATACATGTGTGGCTTATATTGAATTGCTTGCCTTCTTAGGGAGGGTGGGTGGGGAGGGAAGAGGGGAGAGAAATTGGAACTAATAGTTTTAAAAACAGATGCTCAAAAAAAAGTTGTTTTGCATGCAACTAGGAAATAAGATATACAGGCAATGAGGCATAGAAATCTGTCTTGCCCTATAAGAAAGTAAAGAGAAAAGGGATGGGGGGAAGTTGGGTGACAGAAGGGAGGGCTCACAGGGGAATGGGGCAATCAGAATATATGCCATCTTGGAGTTAGGGAGAGGGTAGAAATGGGCAGAAAATTTGTAATTCAAAATCTTGTGGAAATCAATGCCGAAAACTAAAAAGTATTAAATAATAAAGTATGGAATTCAAAAAAAAATTCAGTTCAAATCACACCCACTCCTGATGGACTTTTTCTGGTTCCTGCCTCCCTTCCCTTGAACTTCAGCTGCTAATTCCATTCCTTCTTGAATTATTTTCCATCTACTCTGTATTTATCTTGTATATGTTTAGTTGGTACATGCTATCTTTGCCATTAGAAAATAAGCTCCTTGAGGGCAGAAACCATGCTTCTTGTCTTTCTTTGCAATTCTAGTTATTAGCACTGATACATAAAATGTTTTTATTTTTTTCCCTCATTTTTTTAATTTAGTTTTCAGCATTGATTTTCACAAGAGTTTGAATTACAAATTTTCTCCCCATTTCTACCTTCCCCCCCACTCCAAGATGGCGTATATTCTCGTTGCCCTGTTCCCCAGTCAGCCCTCCCTTCTGTCACCCCACTCCCCTCCCATCCCCTTTTCCCTTGCTTTCTTATAGGGCAAGATAAATTTCTATGCCCCATTGCCTGTGTATCTTATTTCCTAGTTGCATGCAAAAACTTTTTTTTGTTTGTTTTTGAACATCTGTTTTAAATCTTTGAGTTCCAAATTCTCTCCCCTCTTCCCTTCCCACCCACCCTCCCTAAGAAGTCAAGCAATTCAACATAGGCCACATGTGTATCATTATGTATAACCTTTCCACAATACTTGTGTTGTGAAAGACTAACTATATTTTGCTTCTTCCAAACCTATCCCCCCTTATTGAATTTTCTCCCTTGGCCCTGTCCCTTTTTGAAAGTGTTTGTTTTCAATTACCTCCACCCCCATCTGCCCTCCTTTCTATCATCCCCCCCTTTTTTAATCTTCTTCCTCCTTTTTTCCTTTGGGGTAAGATACCCAAATGAGTATGTATGGTATTCCCTCCTCAGGTCATATTTGATGAGGGCAAGATTCACTCATTCCCCCTCACCTGCCTTCTCTTCTCTTCCTACAGAACTGCTTTTTCTTGCCACTTTTATGCAAGATAATTTACCCCATTCTATCTCTCCCTATCTCCCTCTCTCAATATATTCCTCTCTTATCCCTTAATTTTATTTTATTTCTTTTAGATATCTTCCCTTCATCTTCAACTCACCCTGTGCCCGTTCGCCCGTTCTCTCTCTCTCTCTCTCTCTCTCTCTCTCTCTCTCTCTGTATATATATATATATATATATATATATATATATATATATATGTGTGTGTGTGTGTGTGTGTGTGTACATACATATATACACATATATACATACATACACACTCACATATACATATATATACATAAACATACATATATATATATATATATACACACACACACATATATATATATATGCACATTCCCTTCAGCTACACTAGTACTGAGGTCTCATGAATCATACACAGCATCTTTCCATGTAGGAATGTAAACAAAACAGTTCAACTTTAGTAAGTCCCTTGCAATTTCTTTTTCTTGTTCTTTTTCTTGATTACCTTTTCATGCTTCTCTTGATTCTTGTGTTTGAAAGTCAAATTTTCTATTCAGCTCTGGTCTTTTCACTGAGAAAGCTTGAAAGTCCTCTATTTTATTAAAAATCTGTATTTTGCCTTGGAGCATGATACTCAGTTTTGCTGGGTAGGTGATTCTTGATTTTAATCTTAGTTCCATTGACCTCTGGAATATCGTATTACAAGCCCTTGAATCTCTTAATGTAGAAGCTGCTAGATGTTGGATTATTCTGATTATGTTTCCACAATACTCAAATTGTTACTTTCTGGCTGCTTGCAGTATTTTCTCCTTGATCTGGGAGCTCTGGAATTTGGCGACAACACTCCTAGGAGATTTCTTTTGGGGGTATGTTTGTGGAGGTGATTGGTGGATTCCTTCAATTTCCAATTTGTCCCATGGTTCCAGAACATCAGGGCAGCTCTACCTGATAATTTCTTGAAAGATGATATCTAGGCTCTTTTTTTGATCATGACTTTCACGTAGTCCAATACTTTTTAAATTATCTCTCCTGGATCTATTTTCCATGCGAGTGGTTTTTCCAATGAGATATTTCACATTATCTTCCATCTTTCCATTCCTTTGGTTCTGTTTTATAACATCTTGATTTCTCATCATGTCACTAGCTTCCATTTGCTCCAGTCTAATTTTTAAGGTAGTATTTTCCTCAGTGGTCTTTTGGACCTCCCCTTCCATTTGGCTAATTCTGCCTTTCAAGGCATTCTTCTCATTGGCTTTCTGGAGCTCCTTTGCCATCTGAGTCATTCTATTTTTTAAGGTGTTGTTTTCTTCAGTATATTTTTCAGTATTTTTTTGGGTCTCCTTTAGCAAGGCAGTGACTTGTTTTTCATGGTTTTCTCTCATCCGTCTCATTTCTCTTTCCAATTTTTCCTCTACTTCTCTAACTTGCTTTTCCAAATCCTTTTTGAGCCCTTCCATGGCCTGAGACCAGTTCGTATTTTTCTTGGAGGCTTTTGTTGTAAGCTCTTTGACTTTGTTGACTTCTTCTGGCTGTATGTTTCAGTCTTTTTTGTCACCAAAGAAAGATTCCAGAGTCTGAGACTGAATCTGGGTGTGTTTTCACTGCCTGGCCATATTCCCAGGCAACTAACTTGACCCTTGAATTTTTCAGCGTAGTATGAATGCTTGTAGAGTTAAGAGAACTACATTCCAAGCCTGGGGGGATGTGCCAGCTCTGCCACACCAGCATTCCTCCTTCCCCAAGAACTCCCAACCCAGACTGGACTTAGATCTTCAGCAGGCTCTTCACTCCTACTCTGCTCTGCCACTTAATCTCTCCCACCAGGTAGGCCTGGGGCTGGAAGTCACTGCTACCATAGTTCTGTAGCTGCCCCACCTCCGCTGCCCCTGGGGCAGTAGCCGAGCAGGGAACTCCTTCCACTCTAGCAGCTTTTCCCACTAACCTTCTCTGTTGTCTTTGGTGTTTGTGGGTTGAGAAGTCTGGTAACTGCCCACAGCCCACGGATTCAGGGCGCTCAGGCATGCTCCACCCGGCACCTGGTCTGGTTGATCTGCACCGCCCATGCTGTGCTCTGCTTTGCTCCGCTCTGCTCCCAGCTCTTTTGGGATAGACCTCACCCACAGACCATCCAGGCTGTCCTGGACCGGAGCCCTGCCTCTCTCTGCCACCTTCTGGTTTCTGCAGTTCTAGAATTTGTTCAGAGCCATTTTTTATAGGTTTTTGGAGGAGCTTGGCAGGGAGCTCATGCTAGTCCCTGCTTTCCAGCTGCCATCTTGGCTCTGCCCCCCCATAAAATGTTTTTGAATAGTTAAGCCCCTGTTTGAAGAAATGAATGAGGGAATAAATGAGCAAGGAAGAGCTCACTATGTACAAAACACTGTACTTAATGCTAGGGATAAAATTAGAAGAGAAAGTTCGTTCCTTCAAGGAGCTCATATCCTAATAGGTGAAGACAATGTATGTAGGAGGTTTCAGCAGGAAATCATATGAGAAGACCCCATGAACTTAGTTGTCTCATCTGTGACACAGAGATGATGACAACTTCCCTGATTACCTCACAAAGTCATTATGACTATCAAATGATCTCATATCAAATACAAAGTGTCCTTTGCTTAGTTGTTTACCTTCCTTAGATATATTATGCAGAGATATCTCTATGAACATGCTGTGAAAGGAATCCTTGCCAAACTTTATGTCTCAAGGAATAAAAATATCTTATCTCCCCTGACTATACTGATAGTTTATAGTGATCCTTTTATTCTTCTTAAAAATGTTAGCCAGACCTTCCAGTAATTTGAATTTACTTCAAAGTTTATAGTATCCAGTGATATGACAATTCAAAGACTGAGAAAATCATTGGTATACTGGTAAACGTTTAACAACTCGTAATCCAAAAATTAAAAAAAAAGTTTAATCTATATTATTAAATTTTTCTCCTCACTTTCTTAACCTTATGCAGTCACCAAAACAATAAATCAAACTCTAATTTATAGTTTTCTGCTTGCTAAGGTGTAAATGCTGAAAATGTAATCATTGGCTTTTTGCACCTGGTTAAAAGCTGGCTCCAGATAAGTCCTGGACAAAGAACTCAAAACTAGGAAAATTAGCACAGATTTCCCTCAGGAAGTGACTTATGAGTGGAGGCTGGAAGGAAGCTAGGGATTCTAAATGCTCCAAGTAAGAAAAGAGTGCTTTCCAAGCCTAGGGAACAGTCTACAAAACTGAAAAAGCAGAAGATAGATTTGTAAGTTCAGGAGTTAAGAAAGGAGGACAATTAGTCTAGAAAAGAAAATGAATGTGTGCGATAGTGTAAAGTATGGCTACTTAATATTACTTTATATTTTGTATATATTCTATCTTTCCAACCCTAGTAGAATGTGAACTTTTTGAAAGTTGGTAATATTTCATTTTTATAAAATATTCTCAGGGCTTAGAACATAGTAGGCATCTCCTTAAATTTTAAATTGAAAAGTTTAATAAGAAAAATTAATAAAACCCCAATTCATAAGCAAGCACAGTTAAGGTTTTCACTGTTCAAATTTATGTGGAACTGGAATTACTTTATTTTTCTCTCGCATTTTTGATGTATATCTCATTAACAATCCATAGCTTCTAATTAGGCCGATAAGGGAATTCAAACAATTCTACCAATAATTTGAAAATTTACACATGGCTTTTAATACTTATACTGCCATGTCCAAACTTTAATCTCATATCCAAGTGATATTATTTCAGAACTAATTTTCAAAGCAATTAGTGGGTATGCATTATGCAGCATTGTAATATTAAAAAAGGAAAATAATTTATTCTCTGTTCTCTAATCCTTTCCATTAAATCTAAATCCATTTTTATTAAATGGCACACAGAACAACTTTCATTTCCAATTAACAAAAAACAACTAAAACTTTTGAAAGTCCTTATGTAATAGAGGACAGAAAATTAGCAGTTTGGTGTGCTTTTTAAATTCAAAGAATAATCAACATTACTACATATTCAACCCCCCACCTTGTTTCCTATAATGTTGTATAGACATTACGTTTTTTTGCAACACAATTCTCAATTTGGAAACCTGAGCAGAAATTGTAAATAACAAAAAAAAAGTATTTCAGACTCTCCCATTTACAATTTAAAATATGGTCAGTATATTATTGACTATAACATTGGAGAATGTTCAATAGATTTGAACTCAGTAATCACATTTCTTAGCAAGATGATTAACAATGACTTTTTGTGCAATGAAAAGTGTTGTATTCTCTCAATACTATAGACAAACTCTTTTGATAATATAGAATTTGCTATTAAAATGTCACAGTTTATTATAGTGGATAGAGATCATGGGGTCATAGAATTCAGAGTTGGACAAGATCTTAGATGTGATCTAGTCCAAAGCTTACAGGTGAAGATACTGAGGCTCAAAGAGAAGGGATTTATGCAAGGTAACACTGGTAAGAACCAGTAGTGCTAGGATTCATATCTAGGTCTTCTATCTCCAATTCCAGTACTCTTTCTCTTGGGTTGAAGTTTCACCTCCAACAGACATGGACTGGGCAAGCTACTTAACTTCTCATCGTTATAGACAACTGTCAGACTATAAGGTGCTGAACAGTTGGTAAATGTTAACACACTAAGAGTATTATACATTGGTGAAATCACAAGTCTGGATTAAAAATTGAAAATAAAATTGAAAAAGGATCAATGGAAGGGAGTTTGCAGTTTGATAAATGAACGTTATTTTTTTTTTACAAATTTTTGAATAGGTGACACAGTGGATAGAGTGCTGGGTTTGGAGTCAGGAAAACCTGAATTCAAACCTGCCACTTACTGGCTGTGTGACCTTGGGCAAGCACTTAAACCTCCATTTGCCTCAGTTTCCTCATCTTTTCAATTGTGATAATAATAGCACCTGCCCCACAGAGTTGTTTCAAGATCAAATGTCATATGATTGTAAAGCATTTAGCACAATGACTGACACATAGTAAGCATTATATAAATATTAGCTATTATTATTGCTATGTTTGTCATTGTTGTTTTTATTATTAATGGGTTTATAAGCAAGATTCTAATTCTAGTGGCACATTAGGCTATTGTGCTAAGGGTGAAATGGACATGGCAAGAGATCTAATCTTGCAACAAACCTTTTGATCATGTTTATTTACTTACCTGAGAGATTCAGCTCAAGTAATTTCATATTTATAGAAAATTGTTTGTCCTCTAGATTATGTATTTTACCAACGATTCATAGATTCTAAAATGCCAATACAAAAAAGTTGCCCACTGTTCTTGATCATAAGACGATTTCAATAAGTTCCAAGAAAATGTGGACTCTGAAAATTTCTAGAATATATCGCTAATAGAATGAATTGTGGACATTTACAAAGGAAAGCAGTGACCAATGAGAGTAAAAATGACTTAAGGATTCAATAACAAGTCATGCCAAATTATTCTGGATTATTTCCTTTGTTGACAATGTTTCTATACTGATAGATCATGGAAATATTCTATCTATAGTTTAGTTTGACTTCAAAGAGCTATTTGAAAGAAACTCAATATGTCCTTAAAGACAGGATGAAGAGAAGTCTGCCAGATGATAGCAGGGTTAGGTACATTTGGAACTGGTTGAATGACTGAACAAAATAAGTGGTGACTAATGGATTAATATCAGCTAAGAGAGATGCCTCTAGTGGAGTACCTCAAAAATAAATTCACTCAATCAAGTATTTTTCAAACTATAATGTGTGCAAGGTAGATGGTAGATGGTAGATTTACAGACAAAAATGAAACTACTTGGCCACAGACTATGTTCTGCTTAGGAGAAAAAAATAGTGAAGAGAAAATTAAATATAAAACATATTAAAAGTATGTGCAAATTGATTTATAGAGAGAATAATAATACTTCAGAAAGTCAGTATTGGCTCCCTGTTGGACGTAAAACTTGAATGAAACTTTAAAGGAAACTAAATACTACAAGGCAAGGGTAAGGGAGAAACACATTCGAGATATAGGGGGAATACCCTGTGTTGTGGATAGAGAAAAGTTAATGAGCCAATTTTGATATATTTTAAAATAATAATAATATGAAATTCGTCTGGAAAGGTATGTGGAAGCCTTTTTAAAAACTCCTTTGGAGTTTCCCCTAGGAATATTAAAAACAAGCGTTTCTCTAGTCTAAACCCCTTTCTAGATTTATCACTTTGAAAAAGTAGGTAATAGGGCAAGAACACAAGTTCTAGATAACAAAACATTTTCAGTCTGCATGTTCTTTGCAATAAATATTAAAAATAAACGCAGTAATAGGGATTTATAACCTGTGGATTAAAAAGAATTCTACTCTGTAAGGCATAAAAAACTTGGGTACTTTTTGGAGGTCAGTAGATGACGGGAAGCAACTTCTTAACATTTAGTTATCCAGTACTAAAATGTATGACTTTGGAATGTGATAATTTCTATCTAACTGGAGTCAAGTAACTTAAGCTCTCTGAGACTCAGTTTCCTCATTTGTAAACTGAGGAGATTGAACTGGCTCCAAGGTTCCTTTCATCTCTAAGAATGTGAAATGTTGGTTTATTTTTTCCCTAGGAAGAACAGTCAGTGTCAGAAATGAAATTGATTTCCACAAACCACAGATAGACTCCAATCTCTTTACTTTCTTGTCACCATTCAGTTACTAGTAAATATTTGACTTTCTACTATACTGCCCACAATCATTTGTAAGCCTTTGAGTTAGTCCATTCCAGTGCTGTCATTTAAGCTGGAAAGCTAGATTTAATGAGAGATTGCGTGGAAACTATTGTACATTACACTCCTACTATGTGCAACAGTAGCAAGAACGATTCATAGTACATCAGGGGAAATGTTTTCCCTTTCCAAGTCTACCCTTTCTTCGCTGAGGGCCTCTCTCTACCTTTCTATGTCAGTATCTCCCTCTGAAAAGTGGAAAGAACAACTGCCACCACGTAACACTCAAAGTCAACTTTCCAAATCAAAGTCTCTCATCACATAACACAGATCAGTGAGTAAAGGAAAAAAAACAGGAGATTTGTATCCCCACTCTGGTCCCCACCCCATCATACATGGTTGTATCATAACGTTGGCCCTCTGAAGAAACAGCTCAGCTTTCTGGATGAAGAATTTTTATAGGATATTAAAAATCTTACATTCAAGATATATCCTATAATTCACTTCAGTGGACTTTGTAATGCAGTTTTCAAAGTACAGATAAGATAGAGTAGAAAAGCTCAGCGGTGTCCCAGTGGGTTTCTGGCTTTACACAGGTGACCTAGATGCTTTCCTTCATCAGTGAATAGATTTGTTTCTTCCCCAAAGCACTTTGTTGCTAAAGAATTAATGATACTGGGACCTGAACTTCTATCCTCCCACCTTGTTATTCATGTGCATGAATAGAGTTGAGCATTGTTTCATTCTCTTAATATTTCTAATTTTGTTTTCTGGGCCTTAATTTAATCCTTTTTTTGCCCCCTCCTTTCTACTACTGTGCAGTGAGGAGAATAAAAAGAAGGCAAGTCAAGGATTTGCAAATTTGAGTCTCTAAAGCATCAGGATCATTACTTTATTCCTGGAAAATAATTAAGGATCAGATGAGCATTTTTATATATCAGAATGATCATATTCAAAGCTCAGGCCATTTATTTCATGGAAAATGGAAATTTTTCATTTATCCATAGAAAATAAAAGGATGGTATGTATAAGTAAATTTTCTTTTTCCTGCTGGTATTTTTTCCTTTCCACTCACTATTCCAAAAGAAGTGTTCATGCTTATGAGGTAATTTAATGTCTTAGTGTGGGTATATCTATCACCATTTCATTGTGGGTTTGGGAAAAATCACTTCTTTCTTGAATCATTTTTCTCATTAAAAAGGAGTCAGGCTGGACTAGAAGATGATCTAGTTTTGCCATTTTATGATGTCATTTATATGATGCTATTTTATTTGGATTAGGAAGGAGGATTTTTGTTTTATTTTGTTTTGTTTTGTTTTAAGCTAAGGCCAAGGAAATAGATGTAGCTAGATATTCCTGGCTATTGCATGGACATTTTTGATGATACACTTGAATTTCCCATTTTTTAACCTGGGGAGCAATCTGAAGCCTCTATTGACTAAGATGACATGTAGGAAAGAGGATACCTTCCCTCTTTCCACCCCCTACTGAGGTACATAGCAACTCCAACTCCTTTCATTTAATGGTGTGCTGCAGGCAGTCATGATGGCATTTTTGGTCGTTGATCAATAGACTTAATTACATGTAAAAGCAGTAGCAAACTTGGGATTGTATATAGTTGGGGGAGATGGGTGGTATGCACAAAAACCCAGTGGATTTAGCTGGGGTTTTGATAAACTTAATGTGATTACGAAAACAATGAAAACAATGGCCTACTTCCTAATTCTTAGTATATGAGTAAATGCAAACTGTCCCCATCAACAAAATCATGGAGAAACAGGTAAATTTAGGGTCAGAATATCCTATGTGGGCTGATATGATTCATCTTCTAGGTAAGAGTATTTGGTAAGACTTTCAGTTACCCTATTTCTCTATGGAACCATAACTTCTCTTATCACCAATGGAGGTGATAAGTGGAGGGAGAGTTGGTGCATGATTTTTTTGTTTCCATACAATTGTGGACTCTTTGACCTCTGAAGCTGAGAGGCAACAAAGTATGTATTGGTTGTCTGCTGCTTGTGCTACTTTTGGCTTAGCAATTAACACCAAAAACAAACAGGTGTGCTCCACCGGCCAGTACCACCCCATTCACACATGAAATGTATGAATACAACAAATGGAGAATGTTGTTTTAATGCCAAACATACATTTGCTGAAAAGACTATTTTATAGAGAACTCAAACAAGGCAATTACTCACATGAAGATCAGAATATGTGATACAAAGACATTATAAAGTTTCTCTGAAAAACTTTGAAATTGATGTGTGATGTGGGAGATCCAGGCAAAGGACCACCTAGCATGGTGGGCCCTCATCAAAGAAGTCACTGTACTCTGTGAGTGAAGCAGAATTGCAGCTCAAAAGAAAAATGAATGCTTAATTTTAGAGCTATCTCTCCACTCCAAATGTTCATGTGGGCTATTTCTGCCCAATCAGTGGTAGAGCCTTCTGAGCTCGTATTGGAAAGATCAGCCACAGTCAAACACATTGTACCTTGACCCCAATATAGTGATTTTATTTTGGTCCTCTTTGAGAACAAAAGACAATGACCAACTGACCAACCAGGTGTGTCACAAGGCTCTGTCCTGCGTGATCTTCTCTCTATACACTATTTCACTTGGTAATCTCATCATCTCCCCGGGATTTAATTATTATCTCTATTCTGATAATTCTCAAATCTACTTGTCCAGCCCTAATTTCCCTGCTGATTTCCAGTCTCATGTATCCAACTGCCTTTCATATATCCAAACTAGATAACCTATCAACATTTTAAAGTCAGCATGTGCAAAAGTGAACTCATTACCAGGACCCCTAACGCCTCCCCTCTTCCAAACTTTTCCCTGTTTCTGTGAAAGGTGCCACTATCCTCCTAGTCCTCCCTAGACACAACCTAGGTGTCATCCTTTACTCTTCCCTCTTCTTCACATCCCATATCCAATCTGTTGCAAAGACCTATTGATTCTACCTTTGTAATATCTCTTGCAAACATCTCCATTCTCCTGGGACACTGTCACTATTCTGGGTCAGACACTTATCACCGCATGCCTGAAATATTTTGGTAGATTAATACTTGGTCTCCCTGACATAAGTCTTTTTTTTCCACTACAGACTCTTCTCCATTCAGCCCCCAAAGTGATTTTCTTAAAGTTCAGTTCTGATCATGTTATTCCTAGCCCCTACTTGACAAACTCTAGTAGCATCCTATCATTTCCAGGATCAAATACAAGATCCTCCATTTGCCATTCAACATCCTTCACAACTTCTGGTCTTAATATAACTTCCAATACCTCCACCATTCACTTTTCGATTCAATGACACTGGTTTCTTACTGTTCCTCAAACAAGACACTCCATCTCTCAGTTCAGGTTATTTTCCTGGCTGTCTTCCATGCTTAAAATGTTCTCTGTCCTACCTTTGGGTTTCCTTGGTTTCTATCATATCCCAGCTGAAATCCTTCCTTCTACACTAAACCTTTCCTAATCCTTCTTAATTTTAGTGCCATCCCTGTTAATTATTTCTTACTTATCCTATAAATAGCTTATTTGTACATATTTGTTTTCTTGACATCTCTCCCATTAGAATGTGAGCTTCTCAAGGGAAGAGATTGTCTTTTGCCTTTCTTTGTTATCTCTAGTACAGAGCATAGATCCTGGCACATAGCGCAAGCTTAATGCTTATTGACTGTTTCCAGGACTATTGCAATATCCTAAATTCAAGTTCCACCTCTAATATATAAAAGTTATGTGATCCTGGCTCATATGACTTCTCAGTGTTCTAGGCAACTCTTTAATAATAAATGCATAAAAACAATTTATCATTTTCTATATGTTAGACACTATGCTAAGTGCTAGGTATGCATATAGAAAAAATAGTATCTATTCTCAAGAAGCTTGCTCTCTAAATTCACTTAAATACTGATTAAATACTGATTTCTTTCCTCCAACACAATGTAAGTTCCTTGAGGACAAGGAAGCTTCCTTGTTTTTGCATTCCTAAAACCTCATAGTCTTCGCATTCCTAACATATCATAGTTCCTGGAACATAGTTGATACTTAAGAAATGTTTGTTGACTTGAGCTATGTAATCTATTAAGTCATAGATCAACAGGTCTATGGGGGAATTTCTCCCACTGGAAGTACTCTCGCTGAGGCCAGCAGAAATAATTGGGAATAGGCTCTAAATTGTATTCATTTATATAAAGGAGAGGAGTGGCCAGCAAAAAGTGTTTCATCAAGGAATTCACAGGTAGGGTAAGTGTAAATGATACTTCATTTTCGAGAATTTTGACTTGATTATTGTTTCCAGATATGGAACTGGAAGTGAGGAGGGCAATTCAGTGATGACCTAGAGTGAACGTGCCCAGCAAATGGCAGTATGGTGCTTTTCAGTTGACTGTAAATGGTGACCTAATCGGAGCTGGGAGAGTGACAAGTTAAAGCTGGCCACAACCACAAAAAAAGTAATGTAAGGATGAAGAAAAATGGTAAAGATTTACTAAATTTAAATTAAAGAGCAGGTGCCTATTTGCATTTGGGGAAATTGTCCCCACACTAATGAAATCACCAGTCTAATTTTAGAAAAAAAAGATCAGTGGCTCCTTATTTCCTTTAGCATTAAATACAAATAACTCTGTTTGGCATTCATATCCCTTCATAATCTCACTCCACTCTAGCTTTCAGGGCTGAATATTTCATTTACGCACTCTACAATCCAGCCAAACTGTCCTCCATGCTGTTCTTTGTATACAACATTCCATTTCTATCTTCATGCTTAACTCAGCCTGGTCCCTGTACCTGGAATTTACTTTTTCTTCCCTCTTTGCCTCTTAGAATTCTTTTTCTGTTGTTCAGTAATTTCAGTCATGTCTGACTCTTTATGACTCCATTTGGGGTTTTCTTGCAAAAGACACTGGAGTGGTTGACCATTTCCTTCTCTGGCTCATTTTACAGGTGAGGATACTAAGGCAAACAGGGTTAAGTGACTTGCCCACAGACACGTACCTACTAAGTGTCTGAGGCCAGATTTTAAATCAAGAAAATGAGTCTTCCTAACTCCACACCCAGCCTTCTATCTACTAAGCCTCCTCGCTGCCCATTAGAATTACTAGCTCACTTCAAAGCTAAAATCATCTTCTATTTCCCACATGAGAGTTTTTTTCACCTGAGTGCTCCAGTTGCTATTTCCATTCCTGATTTCCACCTTCAAAATATATTCATTCTATGCACTTTTATAAGAACATGATTTTCCTCAGTGCAATGTGAGCTTCTTGTTATAGGGACTGTTTTCTCTTTGTCTTTGTATCCAAAGGAGTTTATACAGTTGTCAATTGATTTATTGATTGGCTGATTGGTTTCCTACTAGAAAGACCTAATTGACTTCCCTGTCTCCAGTCTTTCCTGACAGATCAATGTTTCTAATGTAGAAATTTAGTAACGTCCTTCTACTGCTCAAGTATTACTAGTAACTCCTTTTTGCCCACCAAATAAAATCTGTTTTCCAAGCCCAGCATTAAAGACTGTCTAGCTACACCTTACCTTTCAAACCTTATCTACTGCTTTCAGATTACTTTAAACAAACACTGTTTTTAAGAGCTATACCAAGGAAAAGTCAAGTGAAGTACTTGGTTCACATATATAAAGCTCAAGAGGGGGCACAGAAAATAGAGAGTATACCCATCTACTTTTATGACCGATAGATTATAGATGATGTGTATATGTGTGTGTGATAGATTGGGATAGATCATAGATGATGAATAGATAGATATAGATGACAAAGAGATGCATAGATAAATAGAAAATTTATTAAGCATTAAGGATATGAAAACAATATTATTATTCTCAAGGAGCTTACATTCTAGTAGGAGAAGATCAAATGCAAAAGGGAGCTTTATGGAAAGGAGAAAGGAGAAATTATACTATAACACTAAAATATGGAAACATTATGTTTTGACACATAGCTAGTTAAGGGACTATATCTATAAATCTTAATGATCATTAAGGGCCAAGTTCAAGGCCTACTCTCTCTATAAAGCCTTCCCTAATTTTGTAAGGCAGAGTGACCTTTCTTCCTTTCAAATTCATTTAGTACTAATCAAATAAGGCCTTGTATTTACAGTTATTTGCATAGTTTACTCCTAATATATGAAGCAGCATGGTAGAATGTTATTGTGCTGAGCGTAGAGGTGGGATGACCAGGGCTACAATCTAATCTGTCAGTTACTAGTTATGTTAACCTGAGTGCATCTCTTAGCTTCTATTATTCCCAGTGCAACAACCCAGTGTTTATTGTACACTCTTCCCAATTTGACTAATTTCCCAGACTTCTTGGGCATTACTCTGTTTCACAAGTTTTATCTATGCTCTAGCAAAACTGACCTGCTCGCTATTGTACTGAGTGCTCTATCTCATAATTCTGAGCATTTACACAAGCTGTGCCCTATGTCTTGAGTGCACTTTCTCCTTATCTATCTATCCATCATCATCATCATCATCGTCATCATCATCCTCATCTCTTTCTATTATCTATCTGTGCCATCTCTTTCTGTTACCTTTCCATCCATCCATCATCTTTCTCTTAATCTCTCTATCGATATCTGTCTTTCCCTCTATCTGATTATCTGTTATCAATCATCTATCCATCTGGCTTCTTCATGGGATTGCTATGTTGATCAAGTGAGATAAGAATTGTACAAATGTTAGCTATGATAATGATGGTAATGAAAATGATGATGATGATGATGATGATGGTTCTGATTTCTTTCCTCCAACAGAATGTAAGTTCCTTGAGGACAAGGCTGATTCCTTGTGTGTCTTTGCATTGGTAACACCTCATAGTGCCTGGAAAATAGCTGATACTTAATAATTGAGTTGTTTAATCTATTAAGTCATAGATTAACAGGTATATGGGGGAAGTTCTCACACTGGAAGTACTCTTGTTGAGGCCAGCAAAGATAATTCTAATGTTTCTCTGCTCCTTAGGAATAGGGTCTAAGTTGTGTTCATTTTTGTATCTATTGTTTTTCCTCTTTAAAAACCACTACTAGTCTATTTTCAAATTTTTCCATCAAGGAAGGGTAAGTTTACTACATTTTATTTTCATGTTTGCAAAAAAACTTTAAAAATAAAAAAGCAAACTTAAAGATGTACATAATGTGATGAGATCCTCTAGAAAGCATTTCTATAATTGGGAATTCTCTTTTTAACCCTTGGTAGGGTCAGAATCTAATATTTATAAGCATTGAACTTTGATTTTAGTAGTTTACCACAACTTCTTAAAGTTCAATTTAGTTCTTATGGCTATTAAAGCTTTTTCCAAAGAGGTTTATGCTACCATTTTGTACAAAGTACCATAATTTCAATCAATCAATCTGTATCTATTAAGTGCTTACTATGTGGCAGGTATTAAGCTGAGCCCCAGGAATGCATATAAGCCCTTTCTCTCAAAGAGCTTACAATCTAATTTATAAAAGTGAAAAATATTTTATATTCCAAGAATGTCCAAACTTGAGAAGAAAATGAAAGGCAAATTATCAGAGTTATGACTCCATAATATAATACACACTCTTAGAGAAAATCTTTAGAAAAAAACCTTAGATCTAGATCTCTAGGTTCACACAGACTTCTCTGAAGTATACCAGACTTCTCTGAAGTATACCGGGACATAATTTGTTTCCAATTTTCTTGGGAAAAAAATAAATCATCGCACTGAGGAATGAGCATGCAACAAAGAGAACAGAAGAATGAAATAGTAATGAGCACAGAGGCTCAAATGAATACTACTGACTGCACAATTCTGCTTGGTTTGCTACAACCTCAGTGAGTGGGTTTGTGTGTGAATATAGCAGGTAATTGGGAATAAAGGTCACAAACTTGTCACCTAAGACTATGGTGACTCAATGTTAGTGATAAATAAAGTATAATTTTTCCCTAATGCAGAAGCCTCACTCATGAGTAGGGAGTAACTTATAGTACATAGCTGTTTAACATTTCTGTAATGTGCAAAAATAACTAGTAGGGAAAACAAATAGAGAATTGGGAATGATCCTGTATGAAGAAATGAAATATAATTGAGTATGTGAAAAAGCAAACACAGTAAGAGAGTAATCTGCTTGTTCTGCCCCCATCAATAGTGTGTAGCACAGTGTAGCACACAAATTACTCTGAATATTGAATAAATAAATTAATGATCAGAAGTAGCCTCTTACAGAACAACAATTTCTCTTCCAACATTGTTCTAACTAGTATCATAGCGTAGTTGATTTGGAGATACCAAGGACCTCAGAGATCATAGCATAAGACTAATCCTACCCCCATTTTAGAAGTGAGAAAATTGAGGGAGAGAAAGAAGGACAGAGGGAGAGGGGAGAGGGAGAAAGGGGGGAGGGAGAGAGAGAGAGACTAAAAAATGTACCACACTGCCTTGACTGAAAGAAGTAAAAAATTATGGGTAAGAAATATTGCCTATTCTGTCAAATTCAGAAGCTGCAATTGTGAGTGTGATGAATTACTTTTCACTTTTATCTACTTTTAAAACTTTGTTACAAACTGTCTCACTGAAGGGTAGAAGGAGTATTTGTAAATTAATTCAATAAAATAAGATAAAAATCTTAAAATAAAATAGACCATATCTTTTTCATTGTTGTTAAAACACAAAAGGTAATGTAGAATCACAAAATGTTAGGATTAGAAGTCTTCAGAGTTCATCCAATTCAATCTTTTTATTTTGCCAGAGGGTAATGGTAGATGTGGGGAACTGAAATTACTTGTCCAAGGTTGTCTATTAGCCAACAGACAAACCAGGACTAAAACCTTGTACTCTTATTTCTAAATCCAGCATTTATTTGTTGAGACATCATTTTGCACTTCCTCATCACAATGAAAAGGTTTTCGTTTGTTGGTTTTTGCTGTCCTCTAGAGGGTGAAGGGTGATCACTACATGGTGGTTATCCTGTGTGGAATAAATCATTGCTAAGTTACTAATATTAAATACTTTGTTTGAGTGTATGATTTATTGCTGTCATTTAGTCATTTTCAGTTATATATGACTCTTCACAACCCCATTTGGGCTTTTCTCAGCCTGACACTCTATCCACTGTACCATCTAACTACCCAACTGTATGGTAAGAAAAGAAGACACTTCACATGATACCTATTTTCCCAAAGATGAATTATTATTTTTTTCTTTATATTCTACTTTGTCACACAACTAGGAGAAATAGGTGAGAATTTACAAAGAATAAGATTTAGATTTGATGTAAGGGGGAAGAAAATCTTTACAATTTAAGTTATCCAAAAATGAAATGGACTGCCTCAAGAGGTAGTAAATTCCCCATTGCTAGAGTTTCTGATCAGGTATAGATTGAACTGGATTCGTTCCAAGGTTCGTCATAACTTTGAGATTCTATATTAACTCCTAAACAATTGTACTGAGATCTCCTTAGCTGGAGGTCTTCAGACCAAAGTTAGATAGCAACTCCTCAAGGATATCAAAGAAAGGATTCTTTTTCAAGTATGAGTTAGACTACATGGCCTCTAAGGTCCCTTCCAGGTCTGAGATTCAGAGATTTTGTGAATTTAGAAAACGGTTGACAAAACTCTTCTTCATGAGAATGTGTGTTCTTTCTCGAATCATCATGCCAGATGTGAAAGATTACAGCAAACCTACAAAGAACAGTATTTGTTTTAGCGAAAATGAGCAAAGTACAACTCAAATTTCAACAGACAAAAAGAAATTATATCTATTAAGTTGTTAGATTTTAAGTACTTTAAAATTAAAAGTTGTTAACAGCAAGCAAATCATTTAAATCATTTCATTCTATTACTGTAGATTTATCTTTTCAAATTCCACAGGCTATTAATGATTATGCAAAGATTCAATAATATGTTTTTATGTGTTGAAATCATTTCTACTGTTATGTGTTGCATTGTTCCAACAGTAGATACTGGCCTTTCTGATCTCACTCCTTCTTTCACTCTCTTCTCTCATTAATTTTTCTTCTAAGCAATAGCTTCACTTTCACTAAACTTTCTAAGATTAACTTACAACTAGGTAGAGTTTTTCAGCATATACATATATTTGGCACCTCATATTGTCAAGATATTAGTAGGCACCCTATTTTCCAGAGCTGAGTTCCAGAATGCAGGCTGTGTCAATCTCAAGATGATCTCACCCTCTGGATGATCTCAGTTAGAGCAAAATTCCAGAATTGCTTCCCACCAGCATCAGGTGGTTTCAGAGCTTGGCCAAGTACCTGTAGTACCTATGTTCTGGTCATGAAGTTCCCATATGAATCAAACATTACGTTATTGCTATTACCTCTCATTGTCAGGGCTACAGCTCAATTCCAAGCCATTGGTTTAAGTATTGAGCTCCCACCGCACTGCCTCGCCTCCCTTTCCTGACCCTATAGGGGCAGTGCTCTGGCACATATTTCCTAGCTGCAAGCCATTTCTTTCACTTTGAAATTAAACTTCAGTTTGATCCCTGACTGTCCTTTCTCTAGCCTACTTTGTTTGGCTCCAACCACCCACAGGTTAGAGGTTGGTTCCGGTCTGGTTGACAATATGTTTAGGGCTCTGCACAAGGCTCTGAAGATGACAAAAATTATAACCTGACCCTACTTTCGAGGAGTTTACATATAGTAAGGGAAGGTAAGACATGCACACAAATAACTTATACAAAAATAAATATGATAACTACCTAATATGTATAAAAACAAAGTCTTCAACAAGACACCTTTCCCAATAAATGTTCATTTGAGTGCTTTCTCTGTTTTAATTCTTTCCTGTTTTTCCTTTACATATCTTGTCTGTAAATATTTGTTTGCATCTCTCCCCTTAGATTGTAAGCTCCTAGGGGGCAGGAACTATCTATTGTTTGACTCTTTTTGTATTCCCAACTTATCACAGTGCTTGGCCTTTTTTCCCATCAGCTCTACTGCTTTTAGACTTCTCTGAAATTCTTCAGCCTGCCTCAGAACTTGTAATCTTCTCTTCCTGGTCCCATCCTCCTCCTTTCAGCTTCATTTTGCTTGTTGTCTTCCACCATAAGATCATAAACTCTTTGAAGACAGGAACTGTCTTTGTTTTTAATTTTATTTCTATCCCCTAAGGGCAGCTAGGTTGTGTAGCTGATAGAACACCAGAGCGCCAGGTTTGGAGTCAGGAAGACTCATCTTCCTGAGATCAAATCTGGCCTCAGACACGTACTAGCTATGTGACCCTAAGCCAATCACTTAATCCTTTTGCCTTGGTTTCCTCACCTGTAAAATGAGCTGGAGAAGAAAATGGGAACCCACTCCAGTATCCTTGACAAGAAAACTCCAAAAGTCATCACAAAGAGCCAGACACTCCTGAAAGCAACTGAACAACACCAAGCATAATTTGTATCCCCAGTTCTTAGCACAATACCTACCACATAGTTATTACATTTGTTGAGCACTTGAGAGTGAAAGACTTAAAAAAGACAAAGATCACTGTGGGGAGAAGGGAATGAAAAGTATCAGGGGAGGCTGCATCAAAGAGGTAAAATTTGGTCTGTGTCCTGAAATACGTGTATTATTCAAAAAGGCAAAGATTAGGGAAGAATATTCTGGACTTAGGTCACACTATGAGCAAAAAGATGAATTTAAAAATCTGATATAAATTCCAGTACACTCCATACCTAAAAAGAAACTCTAGAAGATAATTATGTTACAGTCTAATTTAGAACATGAAGGAAAGTAT
This sequence comes from Trichosurus vulpecula, assembly GCF_011100635.1. NCBI lineage: Eukaryota > Metazoa > Chordata > Mammalia > Diprotodontia > Phalangeridae > Trichosurus > Trichosurus vulpecula. Next base: position 245,467,754 of record NC_050575.1, on the reverse strand, counting down.
CAGATTGTGGATGACCATGAAGATTCAGACTTTATGTTATAGGCAATGGGGAGGCTTTGAAGGTTTCTACGAAGGAAAATAATGTAATTAGATTAAATTCAGATTATTCTGCCAGCAATGCAGAAGATGAAATAGATGCATAAGGAAAATTATGTTTAATCATGAAGGCCCAGGAGGAGGAAGCAATTTATTCCAGTTTCCCCTCAAAACAATTCTATAAAAATCTAGAAAACATATGACACCCTAGTTCAGATTAAGAAATAAAAAAAATTAGACATTTTTGCAGCTCAGGTTGGCATAGGGAAACTAAGGTTGGTGGATAATGGGGACTGGTTCTCTACTGAAGTTTGTTGAGCAGAGCCTTCTAGTTCAAGGAATGAAGAAGGACCTGTTGTTGTTTATTAAGGCAGAATAGGATTCTGAATGCAGTGCAGCAGGATCTGGCACTGGGGAGGGAGTAGGAGCGTGGGCCAGTTGGTATCTCTGTTAGTCATCCATCCCCCAGAGCTCCCAGCCTAATGTGAAGTCCAAAGCAGAACAACCAGCACAGATTGATCAGACCAAAGGAGATCCTACAGTTATCTTTCTCAGAATCTGCAGAAGTTTCAAGCTAGCTGACAGTGTCTGAGTCTAGCAGCAGTCTACAGGAATTCCAACCAGGGGCAAGCCTACAGTTTTGTTGCTTTGGCCCAAGTCAAGGTGAGAAGATTGCAAAGCTCAAGTAAGGAAGACAGTGATCAGACTTTACCCTGTAGCAGAATACTTTGAACACACTGAAAACTTATAGGTCCCCAGACAGAAATGTCCCTGGGATTCTTGATTAACACAACACTGAATACAAGAAGAAAGAATCAAGAGGACCCAGGACCCAGCAGCAACTCTTCTCTGTTTCCAGTCTATGCAACATCATTCTTTCCCCAGGTTTAGCTGATCACTTAACACCTTCTTAACTTCCTCAGTTGTCTATCCCCTCTAGAAGGCTAAAGAAAGGAGCAATAAACTCCTCCCAAAGCCCTCCAGGACTCAGAACTCTCAAGGTTGCTCTTCATTTTCTTAATGCCTCTGCTTAGTTTCCACTGAGCAGAACCTCATGTCCATACCAGGTACTTACTAAATGCCCTGCTCCACCCCTGCCAAAACATATCTTTTTCAACTTCCTTTTTGTGTATCGTTTTCCATCATTAGATTGTAAGCTCTTTTTGAGGGCAGGTCTTCTTTATATTTTTGCATACCCAGGTCTTAGTACAATGCCTGACACATAGTAAGCACTTAATAAATGTTTATTGAATTGAATTAAAAAAGACAAAAAATGCTATAAGAAAAAAAAAGCAATGTAAAATACAGCCAGAATGAAAAAAATCAAATTCTAAGGAGCTATAGTTAGGATCACACAAACTTTAGTAGCCACCACTCTAATGCAGCAAAGAAAGGGCGACATTTATCACTTTACTAGCAGAACAACTTTTTAAAGGGCAACATTTTTCACTTTACTAGCAGAACAACTTACCCAGAAATATTAAGCATAATCATATATGAAAGACATGGGTACTTTCAATGAAATAGAGGAATTTCAAGCATTCTTGATCATAGAAAAAATAGATAATTTTATTAAAGATAACGAACAAAGCCAGATTTGACCAAAAAGAAAAAAAAAAAACTTCAGAACTTTGATCACCACAATGAACAAAAACAGTTGGCAGGAAGTCATGAGGAAACATGCTACCCACCTCTTAACAGAGAGGTAATGGATTAAGGGACAAAGTAAGTTGTATTTTTGGAGAGAAATTGCCAATATGGATCTTTTTGGTTTGTTTCATTTTTGCTTGACTGCATGTTTGTTACAAAGTTTTGTTTTTCTTTTCTTTTTTCAGTGTAGTGAAATGAGAGGCAAATAAGATGAATTTTTATTCATTGAAATACATTTAAAAAATAGGACAATTGGTAGGAGAGAGAACAGTTTGGAGATTATTGTGATCTTTTCAATGAAAGGTAATGAAGATCTGAGGTAAGCCAATGGCAAGGGGAAGGAAAAGGTGATTATGTAATTCAGAGATCTTAAAATGATATTAGAAGTTAATTATCATGATTAGATGAATCTAATAAGATAGGGATGAACAAATGAAATTAGGTCAAGGTGACCTAGAATTTTGAGTTTTGGTAACTGGTAGTGACATTTTCATCCAAATTTTAAACTCATTTATTTGTTCAATGTGGAAGAAAAAGGTAATATAAGGTAGAGAATGGCAGGGAAAAAGAGAAGCCAGACAAAGATTTCTAGGACTGTTTGAGCTGAGGATTGGGGATGGAAGATATTTTACAACTGTATCTTATGCATAATTTCTCTTGTGAAATTTTTTAATGGTAATATACACAATAATGGCAGCCATATGTATCTCCATTGCCTTTTAGATGACTTCCATCATTCATTCTTTTGAGACTTGATATTCCATGGGTCACAGCCATATAATTCCACCAAAAGCACATAAATGTTCAAAATGTGGGTATTAGTTTCAAGGAGAAACTGGGGGGTCAATAAACACAAAAACACTTTCTCAAATGCAAGCTATACCTCTTTACATCCTCTTATGTAACTTGAGGCCAGATCCATTGTTGAGCTATAATGACTTTCTATGTACCCATTAATGCATTTATTTTGTGGCTTGTCTAGGCACTATTATAGATTAGAAAAAGTGTCACCACACTACAGGCTGTGGACAAAATCTGGCTCACCACCTTTTTTTGTACAGCCTATGATATAAGAATGGTTTTTACATTTTAAAATTCAATTTACATAATAAACATGCTCCATTTATATGGTTTATAGTTAGGACAAATGCTTTTGAGTGATTATAGGTATCATTTAGGGGTATTTGCAACATTATGGGCCTTAATGCAATTTAGACAACATAATCCATAAACAAGACTGCTGAGAAGACAAGCTATATTGAATTCTTTTTCCATTTAGACTCATTCAATGATAGTAGAAAACACTTTTGATGAGCATATATTTCCTTGCCTTATGCCTCATTTTCTGACACAGAGAAAACTCTCAATAAATGTTTTTTTTTTGTTTATAACACTTATAATATTTTTTTTCATTTAATTTAATTCAATAATAATATATTTTTCTCAATTTATAATTTCATTTATAACATAAGAGTGTTGTGAAATCAAGTTATCTCTTTTGGAAAATATATCAAGGAATCTTGTAAGATTTTGACACAGGTATGAAATACACTTTTTTGGAAGAGACTAAATCTATTCTCTAACAAATCAAACTCTTTTCCCCTCCATAGGCAACGAACAAGAAAACTATGGTTTTGAATCAACCTACTTTATTTTGAAATAGAACCTCTGATCTCAGGGGAATGAAAATGAATGAGAACTTTTGGGTAGCACACTCCATTTGTTAGTATAGTCATCGATTAAATTATTAATATACTTCTTAACAAAAAAGAATATATTCATGTCTTCCCCCAACAAAACTTTGCCAGTCCTAAAGATATGAATAGATTTGATGGTTTCTGGCCATGAAATATAGAGCGTAGCTCAGTTCCCTGCTGTCAAAGCTCATTTATAATAAAAATAAAAGAGACCTTAACCTGTGACTCACTTTCTAATAAATGTCTTCTTCTTCCTTTGTTTTTTCACAAGGCAGAAGGGCCTGACTGACATGACAGATGCTCATCCCCTCATTGATATTGACCTCAAACCCTCTATTCAAATACTCAGCATTTGTAATCAGGTTTTCCTGAGAAATAAAATGAAACCAGGTGATTCAGTGAACTCTTTTCATATCCTATAGTCAAGGCTTAAACTTTTTCCACTCATGACCTCTTCAGAACTTCTTAATCTGTGGGGAAGAAGCACTGCTAGATCTCTGTGTGCCCCATGTGTATGAAGCAAGATAGATAATGTCACCAAATCATAGCAACTCAGATTTGGAAAGGAAACTTTCCAATTTCACAACTAAGTAATAATGCCATCTAAAAATCACATTAGAGGCCGAAGAAATAATTTAGTCCAACAGCATAATTTTATGACAAAAACCTGAGGCACAAGATGGTTGATTGACTTACTTAAGGTATTTTAAGATTAATTTTCACATGTAGCTTATGGAAATATGCTTCATATAAATGTCTTATTGATTCATGGTTACTCTGTAGTACAAATAATACTTTCTAAATACATGGATCTATGTCTTGGTTCTGACAATATGTGATGGTGGGCAAGTCACTTAACAGCTCTGAGCCCCAATTTCTTTATCTGTGGTAATTTTTGTATCATCTATCTTAGAGTTATTGAAAGGAGAGATGCTTCATAATTTATTTGATTATGTACAGCATTTTTTCCGTTCCATTGATTGCTATGGCCAGAATCTTTTTAAGCCCTTCAGGGTCAGACATTTTTGTGAAGAACTTCTCTGTGACTTGGTTAATCTGGTCCTTTTATCTCACACACACACACACACACACACACACACACACACACACAATCACTAGCCCTATACTCAAAACCATTTAATACCTGTTGAAAAACTACTACCTGGTATAGTCTTTGACAACTCAAGACTACTTATATGTACCACAGTAGAGTTTTTAGAGGAGAATACTAGCACTCACATAATCTTAGACCACATTTAACCATTATGTAGGTAGTTTAGCATTGCTACTTTTTCTATGTGATTTGTGCCCAATAACTAATGATTTGACACAGTACTAGAGAACTTCAGACATATCCTTATAAATATCCTATAAATAAAATCAGAAATTATATGAAGTGATGTAAAAAGACACCATCAACAATACATGTGACCAGAAGAGGAGATGGACTGGTCATGAAGCATATTGGAAGACAATCAATAAATAGTCCAAATGGCACGTGTTATGTTGGTAACCCAAAGACAAGGGAGATATCATGGTACAGTGGAATGAGTGCTGAACTGGAAGATACCAGACCCAAGGTTGAATACTGGTTCTACAACTCATACAAGTCACTAAATGTTTGTAGGCCTCTGTTTCCTCCTCTGTAGAATAAGGGAGTTGGGTTAAATGACCACTAAGTTCTACATCTTCACCATTACTTTAAAAGAACAATAAAAATATTAGTTATATCTTTGTATTATTTATTGGAAAACATGTACAGGGAGGAGTCATCTGTATAGAGAGAAATCTCCATTGATGACAGGAATACTAATACAAATAAAATCACAGCTCCTTCAAATCACTATGGAAAGAAAGAGAGAGAATAAGAGAGGGAAATAAATTCAGAGAGAGAAGCAGAATACCTTCCTTAGCATATATTTTTATATTTCATTTTCAAAAGTGAATATACTGAGGGCAACTTCAGCCTGTCATTGTAGTTAGCAGTGGTTAAAATTATGGTTGCAAAGACTAATGGTGTATCAATGAACACCATGATTACTTATAGTGTAATGGGGAGACCTCTGACATTTAAGTTTAAATCTTGCCTCTGTCATAAGCTTTATGCCTGTGAGAAAGCCCCTTAATCCCTCTAAAACTCTTTCCTCCTTTGAAAGATGAGAATAATAAAGTTTGTAGTTGGCTATCTTTTAAAATTATTGTGAGGATCAAATGAAATAATGTATGAAAATATATATATGTATACATATATATATATATATATATATATATATATACATATATGTATACACATAGATATGTGTGTCTAATGGTAGCCATATCTAAAGTGGGGGAATGGAAGAAAAAAGTTTAAAAATTAAAAAAATACAAAATAGCCTTATTACATATTTAAATGGATAGCAAGTTGTATATAATAGATTTGCAGTTACATGTGCAGCCATTTTACTATACTTTATTATAGAAATATTTGGTTTATCCCATAAATTAAAAAATAAAATAAATATTTTAAATAAGGAATAAAGAGAAAATAGACCTAATCATTCTGTAGATCGAGAGTGGTCTCTGTTATCTAAAAGGAGGGAGGAGTTAAAGCAGTAGCAGCATACCTATGGTATTTTGAAATTTCCAGATATCTATCCTCTGTATCATGCTGATAAATCCACTTTTGAGGAAAATTACCAAGAGGTGTGTATATGTACGTGTGTGCGTGTACGTGTGTGCGTGTACGTGTGTGTGTGTGTGTGTGTGTGTGTGGAGGGGTGGGTGGGTGTGGGTGTTTCCTCTAAGATATATATTTTTTTATAAGTTGACAACACTGTAGGGTCCATTCAGTAATAGTTAATGGTGATTCTATACCTCAGATTTTGTGAAAGTTGAGTATCTATTGGAATTACTTAGGAATACTTCCATCCTTCAGATATTCCAGGAAAACATTAGAAGCTTGATGTTGACCAGGATGCAAAGACTTAAAAAATGAGGCAGCATGGAATGGGAAGAGTTTAGAGGTAAAGGACCTTCCTTCAAATCCTGGCTCATAGTGCTGTGAAAGTGGTAGAAAGGATCAGTCTAACATGACAGACACAAGCCCAGGGATTGTGTTCCTATCTTCCACCTGCAGGCAGCTATAGAATTAAAGAAAGACTGGAATTCTCCTCAGGGCAATTAGTCTTAGGTCCCATTCAACAACCTATGTCTTCCTTAGAGCAGTCACAACTGCATCAGTTTTCCACCACACTTTTCCCTTACCACCTGAACAACAGAATAAAGCACATTCACTTACTCTTGAAAAGCTGTTTAACTTCTGCATTTGAACAAATCAATTTTATATGTGTTGAATATTTTTTCCTCCCCCATGAAGTATTTATCTTGAATATGTTGTGTTTAGTAAGTCCATCTCCTTTCTTGGAAAAGAATAGAATCTCCAACACAAGCCATAAAAGCTACAAATACTGCTTGTAAAAATTGAGGAGGGGAGAATTTCTGATTCTGTTTACTTGTTTCCATCTCCCAGGCATCAGACTTTCCTACACACACACACACACACACACACACACACACACACACAAACAAACATGTATTTTAGAATTAAAATACACATATACGTACATAGATATATGTTTATGTATGTATTTTTCCCAAGGAGAAAATATCGAGGGTGATAAAATCGTCACATGGTATTGAAAATTTGAGAAGAAATGCTTATAATAATAATAGCTAGCATTTATATAACCTCATATATTCTACATCTTTTGCTAATCACAACAACTCTAGGAGGTAGATGCTATTATTATCCCCTTTTTACAGTTAGGGAAACTAAGGCCAAAACGAATTAAGTGACTTACCCAAGGTCAATCTTTCAATCAATCAACATATGCCAAGTTTCTACTATGTGCCAGACACTGAGCTAAGCTCCAGCAAATGGCTAGTATGTTCCTAAGGCCAGATATAAACTCAGGTCTTCCAGATTCTGGACCTAGTGCTCTACCCCCTGCACTGACTGTCTGCCTCAAAAATGCTTCTACTAATATATTGTTAGACTTGGTAAGGACCGTAGCAATCATCTATTACAGGGGTCCTTAAGATTTTTTTGTGTGTCATGGATACCTCTGAAAGTCTGGTGAAGCCTAAGGACCCCTTCTCAGAATAATGTTTATAAATGCATAAAACTAAACATATAGGAGTAAAATGGAAACCAAATACATTGAAATTCAGTTATTAAAATATTTTAAAAATCAAGTTCATTGACCTCAGATTAGGAATATGTAATCTCTTCTAACCTCATAATTTTACAGAAAGTGAATTGTGGTGGAGATGTGAAAGATGTTAAGTATCTATTATGTGCAAAGAACGGTAGTCATCCTGTGCTAGGCACTACTCAGATACAAAGATAAATGAGATATTATTCCTTCTCTCAAAGAGCTTACTTTGAATAGAGATGTGCTATGGACTATTTGTACTCAATACCATCTCCCACACCATGAGTAGAGAGTATGAGATTGCATAATATGGAACTATCATGCATTCATAAGGAGGAGCCACTGGAACCAAACAGACTGTGTCTGTTCAAATCTGCCTTTTCCCTTCCTTTGAAAAATAATTGTACCATGCAGTATAGGAATTTCAATACTCCTGATTAGTGTTTTAAATCATGCTCTGTGTGTTTGTGTATCTTTTAATATGATCACTCAGATTTTTACAACATAAACACATGCTTGTTAGAAATTTCTCTCACTGTTGACAACTAATAGGAAGGGAGTGAGGAGAAAGATGGGCTGGAGGAAGGGAGTGATCTTTTGTTTTGAAATCTACTAAAATATGTCATTAATTAAGGCTTTATCAAGGTTTCTCTACATACTAATAGAATTAGAGTCCGCATTCATGTTTGGATAAAGCAAAATTTTGGAAAGCATTTTTGGCTATATGAAAGCTATCAAGAGAGAGTTTAATGTATGCCATTATATTTAGTTATCATCTATCATTCCTGCCAATTGGAACTATGAGGCTATGGTATGGAGGTGAGGATGGGAATACTGTGGGATATGGGTAATGCAATTGAATAATAAAAACCAGGCATAAACAATAAAACAAGAGTTCACCCAGGTGTCCCTTGCACTATCCAAAAAGTGAAGGCCACTCAGGATTTTCAGTTAAAGCTCCCAGGTACCGTCTTAGGTGCTGTGGCAGTTTCTGTGTCTGAACCCCTCAATTCTTCCCCTAGTGGATTGTGGCCCAGACTTTGTGTTTTTTTTTTTTTTGGTAGGCTTGGATTATGGGTTTATCCAATCAGATTTCTTTTGTTTCTAACTTTCTCTCTTCCCTCCCTATCCCACTTGGAAAAATTCCTCCATCTCTTCCTTTCCTGCCGCTGTGCTTCACCGATTAACTCCTAATTCCAGGACATATCTTAATAAGCCTTTGATCATGCTAAATAAAAGTAAAAATAAAGCAGAGGAATGAATCAGGACAGAGCCTTGACATAGATCATACATTGTATTGCATCTTCAGACCTATCACAAATAAATAACACTTGGGGAGATTAAAACTATCTTTTCTTCAGTCTCCCAGCCAGTGGCCAAGAGCTAATTGAGAAGCTCAAATTCCACTTGACTGAGGTACAAGAACCTCAGAGTACGCTTGACAGAAGGAAAAAAAAAATGTTAAATGCCTACTCTGTGCCAGACATTGTGCTAAGTGATATACAAATATTATCTCATTTGATCCTCACAACAACTATGAGAGTTAGATGCTATTATTGTCCCTATTTTGCCACTGATGGAACAGAGGCAGAGAGTGGGTAAGTGACTTGCCCACAGTCACACCGCTACTAAGTATATGATGCTGGATTTCAACTAGGATCTTCCTGATTCCAGGAACAGATCTTTATGCACTCTTCCACCCAGCTGCCTAGAGTAAGAAAAGAGAAGGTGCTGGTCACAGGTTCTGAAATCCTCAATCCTGTGGAACTGGCCAAGATGAAGAGACCAAATTTTCCTCTATGAGAATATACTAAATGGCCAGTGACTCTTAGTTTTGTTTAAGGGGTCAAAGGGGAATAAAAGAGAAATAAACAGCATTCACATAGCTAGCACAACCGCCTTCAAAATTCTGGAGCTTCGTTTTGACTTTCTCTTTTAAAAAAAGTTTTATTTTTGTCTCTCTTTTTTTTACATTTTTATAATTTCCCTGCCCCAAGTATTTCTTCCTCTTTCCCTCCTAGGGAACCATGCCATATAATAAATGAACTAAAAACAAAGAAAAAAGGGAAAACAATTAGCATAACATCTATATCATGTGAATGTCTGAAAAGATGTGCAATGTATAACAATTGTGGACCTCTCAAATTTTCAAAGCGGTGAGGAGAAACTGTCTTCTCATTTTTCTTCTTTCCAACCATACTTGTTCTTTATAATTTATAATAACATTCACTTTTGTTTTTGTGTATGGTTTTAATTTCTGTTTTGGAAAGAACATTGTTGTAATCATTGTATATGTTGTTTTCTTGGATCTACTTACTTCACATTACATCAGTTCACATAGATCTTTCTATGCTTCTCTGTACTCATAATATTTATAATTTCTTATGGCACAGTAACATTCCACTACATCCCTGTAAATTTTATTTAGCAATTTCCCAGCCAATGAGCATTCACTTATATTCCAAATTCCTTGCTCTCATGTAAAATATTGTTATAAATATTTTCTATATCTTGGGATTTTCTATTTATCAGTGGCCTCCTTCAGGTATAAGCCTAGTAATGAGATCACTAGATTAAAAGAATGGACATTTTATTCACTTTATTTGCATAATTTCATAATGATTTCCAAAAATACTTGTATGCATTCATAGCTCTACTAATATTATATGTGTCAATCTTCTTATCACAAAACTAACATTTACTATTCCCTTCTTTTGTTGTCTTTGTCACTTTGCAGTACGTGGAGTAAAAAGTGAGGACTGTTTTCATTTACATTTCTCTTATAACTAGTGGCTTAAAAAATCTTTCATATGGTTGTTGATAGTGTTTACTTCTTTTGAGAATTATTTGTTCATATCCTTTGGCTACTTGTGTATTGGGAAATGACTTTTGACCTTTTTTTAAATCACTCTTTCTTTGGATTTTTCCATCAAAGATTGCTCTGAAATTTTGTCATAAGAGTCGACAGGATGGTTACTTGACCAGATGGAACAAATTTTATTTTTTATGTTAAATTATCTTTTTTATTGTGAAAGTAACATTATAGGAACAGAATAGAGATTGGATCTATAATTTCATCAGTATGGTGTACTCCCAGGAGAGGTAACATCTACCAATGCAGTCTGGTACCTTTACTGACAGTTATAATTTTAGTTAGTTAACAAAAATGTCAAGAAACTAAGTAACTTACAAAGAGTCACATAGTCAGTACGTACCAGAAGCAGTACGTGAACTCAGACCTTCCTGGCTCAAAGGTTGACTCTCTATCTATAGCTATAGCTGATTCTCAATAATACAAACATTTTAATATACAGAGAAGAAGAAGGTTGGGCTTCCAACAATTATTCCACCTACTTAAAAGTAATTATTTTCTTTAATACTTCTTGAATGACTCAATCAGAACTGAGTGTTCATAGGACATATACAGCTCCTGGAATCATTTAAGTCATAATATGAGAGAGTTGCTCATGTCCTAAGGAGTTAATACAAAAGGGAAGAAACTATCCAGAAACAAAGATTCTGAGATTCTAAAATTCCAGAAATTTGACTTTGTGGCTTTCTAGAACATTCCTGAGGAGGAGCACATGGCTAGGGGAAGGGCAAGTCTTTGGCTTTGGCTGTGGTTATTCCTACTCTCTGTCTCTGTCTCTCTGTCTCTGTTTCTGTCTCTCCCTCTCTCTCTCTCTCTCTCTCTCTCTCTCTCTCTGTCCCTCGCCATTCCCACCTCTGCCTTTAGCCAGAACAGTCTTCAGGATCTTGGCCTTCCTGCCTTCCTATTGATATTCTAGTGTTATCCATACCTGCATAATCCTTCAACAGCATCTTCATTGAAATAGAAGGACTAAGAGGAAGTTGAGTGCCTTATTCTTGGGGGGAAAAGAACTTCCAACAAGCAGGACCCCAGAATTATGCCTTTGTCACATGTGTTCCTTATAATTTCAAGTATACTTCACCCTGGACTTGTTGGAAAGTGTGCCATAGATTTTTGAGGGGATGTTTTGTCCAAGTTGATTACTGTAGAACCATAATAAATCAATCTTTCTATAAGCTACTGAAAGCTGGCTAACTGAAAGGATTCTGAACTAATAATTTTTTGGGGAAGCACATTGTTGGAGACTCAAGCTAATAGCATTAGGGGCCCCTAGAATTCTGAGGGGGAAATGGAACTATCCTGTCTCTGGAAACATGACTCATCAGTGAAATTTTGAATTGTAATAAAGATCTTCAGAAATTACAGTGAGAATTACAGTAAGAATGTGAAAATGTGTTGCACATAGTTCCCCCCCCCCCTGGGATTTTTTTCAGAAATGTATTTGATCTGGATTCAAATTCCAGTCCTGCTGCTAATTAGCTGTGTGACCTCAGGCAAGTCACATGATACCTCTAGGTCTCAGGTTCCTCATTTGTAAAAAGAGAAAATTTGAATAATTGACTCCCTTAGCTCCCTTCTAATCCTAAATTTATATTCCTAGATGAACAAAAATATTCTATTTGTGTCCCTTTTTCTGTCAGAACAAGAGTCTAAGGCAGACTTATATCTGCCCTTTTTTCTTTTCTGTATTTAAACAAATATATGTGGGTATGTATATATGTATGTGTATATGCATGTGTTTGTTATGTGTTTGTGTGTGATGGGATCTTATTTTAGGAAGATATAACTAAACCTGGAAGGTATCTTATGATGAGGTTTAGAGTTGGTCCAGCTGGTTTAGGTATGAAAGAATTCGCTTACACTTTCTCTGTAGCAATTGGGAGCTTTATTGACACAAAATCGATATAGGTCTCCTAGCAAGAAAGCTAAGGGAAATTCCAATATTTGGGGGAGTTATGCTTATATAGATGTTTCAGAATGACAATGTACTTTTAGAAATTTTTACAGAGGTTAAAGATTAAAGACAGGACAGGAGGATACAGGATGAGGGAGACAAAGGGAATTCTTTATGGTTTAAAGGATTTAAGGCCAGGGAAGGAGGACACAGGTTAAAAATTAAAAGATGGGGGAACACAGGATAAGGGAGACAAGCAATTCTTTTGGTACAGCTTCAAGATAATGGAGGAAATGACTTTAGGTCACGTTCAGGTTACAGAATAAACTACAGGCTTCACAAAGTCAACCCTTACTGTTGTTTTTAACTCAGGGTACTGTTTGTATCCACATCACTTAGAGTCCAACTTGTCTAGTCCTTTTCATTTTAAAGTTGAAGAAACTAAGGCTCTAATTGTTATTCTATTTATTTTAGTATCTACTAAACCCTACCATCTCAAGTAGATCCTTATTTTGTAACAAATATGTGTAACCCAACAAAACAAATCAATATTTTGGTCACATATGCAAACGCATATCTCAGTTTGATTCTCCTGTCCTTTACCTCTCTTATACAGTTTACAGCATTAACTCCAAAGGAATAAATTAACTGAATATCAAAGGTCATCTGTCAAGAAGACAGAGGAGAAAGGAAGGAGTATTTTCAATGACATATAAAAGGAGAATTTTTACTTACAGGATAGCGGTGATCATAAAAGAAAGACAATTTTAATTGCATAAATTACACAAGCAAATTCAATGGTTTTAGAAGGAGAGTCAACAATTGGGTTAGAATCTTCATGGCAAATTTATGTGATAAAGGTTTAATATTGAAGACATAAGGACCTGATACAAATATATAAAAACAAGGGCCAATAAGTAGACAAAGGCTATAAAAAAGTAGTTTTCAAATGAAATACAAATTATTGGATGACACATGAAATTGGTCATACAAATCAGGAGTAATTTAAAAAGCAGAAATTGACTAACTCTGAGGTTTCATATAATTTCTACAAGATTGGTCAAGGTGACAAATAAGGGTAATGATTGTGGGAGAAACTAAGGGAGAATAGGCACACTATTGTGCTACTGGAAAAGCTACAAATTATTTCAACCATTCTGGAAAATAAAATGGAATTATTCCTTAGAAGGTTACATTTTTTCCCATAAATTATACAGTACATAACATTGCCATCTTTTTGCTTTGTTGAACCTGTGATTTTATAGATTTAGGAAGCTCTGTGGTAAAGGAAATTTGTCTACCTAATCTGCACCTCTTTTGCTACGTATCTTAGAATAATCTGAAACACTGTGAAATAAAATGACTTGCCTAAGGTCAAACAGCCAATGTGTCAGAAATGGAATTTGAATCCAGGTTTATTTAAATCAATAATTATTTATGAAAGGCTTATTATGTACTGTGCAGCATACTGAGAGCTGCTGGTAGAATAGGAAAACCAGACATGACCTCAAGGAGTTCACCTTCTAATGACAAATATAATATGTGAGCAACTGGATCCATGTAAGATATATACACAGTATATATGTGAGAATGCAAACTCAGAGGCAAAGGCACTGTCATTTGGGGAGACTGGGAGGGCTAAGTCTAAGAAGACTAGAAAGATAGAAATGGGCCATTTTATGAAGAGCTTTAAATATAAATCAGATGACTATATATTTCATCTTGGAAATTCAAATATAATTGAAATAATATAGATAGAAACTACTGGGATTTATTGGCTAGAGATATGACAGACTCAGTTCTGTACTTTAGAAAAAATAACTTTGTCAACTAAGTGGGTCTAGGTGATTTTGAGAAAGGTAGAACAATTGATTAGAAGACTATTGCTATACCCCTAGAGAAGGAAATGGCAAACCATGCCAGTGCCTTTGCCAAGAAAACTCCAAATGAGGTCACGAAGAGTTGTACATTACCAAAAATACTAATAATAACAACAGCAAAAATGACAATAGCTGAGGCAAGAAGTAATGAGTTCCAGAACTAGAGTGGTAACTGTGTGATTGAGAGAATGATGCATAGATAGATAAATAGATAGACAGAAATATGTGTGTATACAAGTCTATACATACGCACACACATATATATGCATATATATACACACATACATACATACACACATATATGAATGAGAGATATTGTGAAGGTAGTAATGAAAAGATTCGGCAACAGATTAGATATGTGGGACAAAGTAAGAGTGAGAAGTTGCAGAGAACGCTAAGTTTGTGCACTTGGTAACAAGAAGGCTAGTTACACCCTTAGCAGTAATAGAGAAGCCTGGGAAAAGGTCAAGGCTTGGGGATTAAATATACTAAGTTCTTTGTTGAATGTATTGAATTTGAACTGCTTACGGGACATTTAGTTAAGAGATTTCTAAATGGCAGACGGAAAGGCAGAGCTGGAGTTCAGGATAGAAGATGAAGCCAGGTATGTAGATGTGGGAGTCGTCTACATAGAGATGATAATTATCTCTAAGGTTTTCTCCCTAGGGCTGCAAAGAATGTTCACAGCTCTCACTGAGGAGGCCCTGTATGCAAAGCAATCTCCAAACAGCAGCATCTGGAGGGACTTTTTCCATTTGGCCTCTAAGCAAACACCTTTATGGAACCTAGCTTTTCCTATTTTATACCTGGCTTGATACTGCAATCAAAGGATCACTGAATAAAATATTATCTCTTTGGTTGTCTCTATCAAGAAATCTTGTATAAAACAAACCATTTCTTCTTATAAAATGAGAATTCAAGAAAATGCTAATTTTGTGAAAGGGAAACCCTCAAAGCTGTGGGGATGATATGTGGGTGTGTGTGTACATATATATATATATATATATATATATATATATATATATATATATATATATATATATATATATATGTGTGTGTGTGTGTGTGTGTGTGTGTCTGTATGTGTGTGTGCATGTGTGTGTGTGTGTGTACACACACACACATATATATATACACACATATATATGTGTGTGTTCGTATATGTATATATGTGCACATATACGTATATATGTGCACATATATAACACTATTAGATATTTTCTTACTAAAGATATGAAATAGGAAATAGTATAAAATACCACGCCTTACGTAAATGCAAATTTTACAACTGTTGAAAAATGGAAGTGGTGATATATTTAAGTAGATAAAATAAATAAAGAGCTATACACAGCTAGGTGGCTCAGTGGATAGAGAATGAGGCCTGGAGTCTGGAAGACTCATCTTCATAAGTCCAAATCTGACCTTAGACATGTACTAGGTTTGTGTCCTGGATAAAGTCACTAAATTTTGTTCACCTCGGTTTCCTCATCTGTAAAATGAGATGCAGAAAGAAATGGCAAACCATTCTAGTACTTCTGCTAAGAAAACCCCAAATGTGGTCATAAAAAGTAAGACATGACTGAAATAGAACTTAACAACAATAAATACATAGTAATAAGATTTAAATTGCTACATATCATCACCTATTCTGCGACTCTATTGTGAACTGCCATAAAAAAGAGTAGTTTAAAATACTCGCCAAAACTTTTAATGATGTCCATTCTATGTAATAATGATAATTACTGGACCCTATAAATCAGAAATTCTAATAGGGCTGAAGAATAAGTCATACCTTCATAATGTATGCTTCTGTCTCTTCTTTTCCATGCACAATTTCCTAATGTATCTTTCCTTTATGCAAATTCATATTCACACAATGACTCTAATATAAAAAGTATTAAAAAGTGGTTCAATCATTATTAAGCTGGGATTCTCCTTCTTTTAGGGTCATTGGCAATGCTTTTTCAACAATTAAAATTTAATTTCTGGGAAATGACGCAAATCTGTTAGAAATATGTTGGAACTTTGGCTGTAGGTGGGGAATAGAATAATAGATGTATTTTCTTCCCAATGAGAGAAAGGGAAGGATTTGTTGGAAAGAATGCTGGACTTGGAGTCAGAGGAGACCTGGATTCAAATGTCAACTCTCATATTTACCATAAAGTTTTTAAATTACTATTGAATTTCATCTACATTTCATTCAAGAAACTTTAAATGTATTCTCTGGTTGGCTAGCAAAAGTAAGCACATAGTTGAGGCTAATATGCAACAGTTTAGAAAGATTCTGACCCAGGACATCTCATATAGCTTTCTGGACCTGAACAGATGAAAGGTTCCTTGGATGTCACATTATTTAGTTGCTAAAAAACCCACAGAGGTTAACTGTAGAGCAATCCTTCTTGTCAGTTGTTTGCATGGCACATATCAACAACAGCATAATATTGAGCAGATTAAAGCTAAACCAGGTTGAGAAAGCGGACCAATTATGTCAGATCAGTTGGTAGAAAAGATATCTATGTTCCACCACATATTTTATGTTTTTCTTTTAAACAATCAATATTATCTCAGAAGTTTCAGTGCCATTTAACATTTTAATTGACATCTTGGATAAAGGCACCACATTTTCAGGTGAAGTAAAACTGGGATAGATAACACAATGGATTGCAGAGTTGAGAAACAAACAGATCTGAGCAGACTAGAGCACTGGGCTAAGTCTAATAAGATAAAATACAAAAATAAGGTTTTACACTTGGCTAAACATAGCATCTTCACCAATTGCAAGACTGGGGAGGTATGGTAACAAAGCAATTTTCTGAAAAAAGACTAGTATGAAAAAAGACTTAGTATGATGTGGCAGCTTAAAAAAATAGACTAATGAAATTTCATGCTGTATTAGCAAAGGATGTGGAGGTGAAGGGAACACCATACTCTGCCTTCATCAGAATTTACATGCAGAATTCTATTCAATTCTGGGTGTTACCATTTAAGAAAGACTGATAAGATAGAGAGTATCCTTTAAGGGGTAACCAAGATGGCAAATTTAATTCATGGTATATGAGTGTTACTTGAAATAACTAGGCATATTTAGCCTGGAGAAGAGACTCAGAGATGATAACATAACTGTTTTGGAGTATTTGAATGGTTTTCCTACTTCCTTTTGCATCTTCTGCTCTGCCTGGTTTCAACTCCATGGAATAAGATGCTACTCCCAGGATAAACTCATCACTTTGAAACTCACAACCATGCAGATAACTCAAGCCTTAACTGATTCCATTTCCTTTAGCCTCCTCTTCCTTCTGAAGGACTGGAAGGTCAACTATCAAACTCTTCCAAATGCTTCTCTTTACAGAGAGAAGAAACCGAACTCTAAGCTAGCTCCATTTTGCATGTCCTGTCCTGCCTAGTTTCAATTACACAGTACAAGGTACCCCCATATTGGGTACACCCTGATGTCCCATCACCCTCCGACCTCCATTTTCCTGGCTTCTTGTTGTCTCCCCTTTATACTGTAAGTTCATTGAGGACAGATGCTGTCTTTCTTTTCATTAATTGTATTATGAGCATTTTTGGATGTTTTAGTACAGTACCTGGTACATAATGTTGTTTAGTAACTTCAATCCTGTTCCACTCTTTGTGACCTCATTTGAAATTTTCTTGGCAAAAATATGGGAGGGCTTTGCCATTTCTTTTTCTAGCTCATTTTACTTATGAGGAAACTGAGGCAAATAGGGTTAAGTCAATTGCCCAGGGTCACATCATAGGAACTTAATAAATGTTGATTGGATTGGATTGAAAGAGGTATTAGTTGTTTTTTTTATTTAGCCTCAGAGGGCAAAATCAGGGATATTATGTGGAAGTTGCAAAGAGGCAAATTTAAACTAAATGTAAAGTAAAGCTTCCAAACAATTAAAGCTGTCCAAAAAAAAAAACTCAATGTTTTTCTTCTAGAGGATGTCAATGCCTCTTCTTGAATGTCTTCAAACAGAAGCTGAATTACCATTTGTCCAGTATGTTACAGTGAGAATTGCTTTCATGTACAGGTTGGACTAGTTGACTGTCACACTGCTTTTCCAACTCTCAAATTCTACGATTCTGTGAAATTATAAGCCTTCGGGGAAGGGATAATGTGTTAAATTTTCTGATGTCCAATTTAGCACCTACTACAATATTGCATGCTCAGTATCTAATTACTGGTAGATAGAGCACCCATTACCATATATGTATATGAAAGTGTTACGTTCAAATAGTCTGATTTAATTTAGAATGTTTATACTCCAATTTGCATTAATTTAGTAACCAGAATTTCAGTTGGAATTCTTGTTTTCATTTTATCACGTTAAAATTTTTTCAGTAACATTCACACATGCTCATTCTTCAGTGTTGCCTCTCTGTTGTTGTTAAGTCATTTCAATGATATCTAGCTCTTGGTGACCCCATCTAGTGGTTTTTTTGGCAATGATATTGAAGTGGTTTGTCACTTCCTTCTCCAGCTCACTTTACAGATGAAGAACTGAGGAAAACAGGGTTAAGTGACTTGCCCAAGGTCACATAGCTAGCAAGTGTATGAGGTCAGATTTGAATTTAGGTCTTCCTGACTCCAGACCCAGTGCTCTAGCCACTGCACCTCCCCCCCCCCCCACCAGCTCCCAAAATGTTGCCTCTACCTCAAAGATATTTTCTAACTCATTTGGAGACGACTGTTCAATTTCTGCCATAAATGTGTTTCCTTCATTAAGCCATGCCATCATTAGAGACTGTGTTAGAAATAGTATGGGTCTTAAAATCAAGGGAAGGCTGGGATCAAATTCCACCTCTCACATTTACTGTCTAGATAATCGTATATACATAGATAGAAACATATATAAATGCTAGGCAGCTAGGTGGCTCAGTGGGTAGAGCACTCATCCTGGAGTCAGGAACATCTGAGTTCAAATCCAGTCTCAGATGCTTACTAGCTGTGTGACCATGCACATGTTGTCTTACCTTTGTTTGCCTAGGAGGCTGATAGGGAGTTCAGTGGATATAGCAATGGGTCTGGAGTCAGGAAGACTTGAATTTGAATCTGACCTCAGACATACTAGCTACGACACTGAGCAAGCCACTTAACCTTTATTTGCCTTAATCCACTGGAGAAGGAAATGGAAAACTACTACAGTATCTTTGGCAAGAAAACCTCTTAGCATTGGTGTGGTATGGTCCAAAGGGTCATAAAGAGTCAGACACAACTGAACAACTAAACAACAAATCTTAGAAAAGGCTCTGAGACTCACTTCCCTCATTTGTAAGATGGAAATAACTGTAGTGACAATATAAATGAACAATGGAAAACAATCAAAAAACCTGAACCCTGTATAACTACAGTGACTAAGCTTAGCTCCAAAGTAGAGCTGAGAAAATGTAGCTCTCCCCTCTTGGCAGAGGTGGGAAATTATGAGTATTAAAAATTCCCTATATTCTTAGTCTTGTTGGATGTTCAGGTTAGTTCTGCAGACCATTTCCCCTTCTCTTTCTGTTTCATCCTTTGTTACAAGAGATGGCTCTTAGAGTTTGGGAGTGGGAGGGATATATATATATATGTATGTATATATATATGTATATATGTATGTGTGTGTATATAAATATATATACACACACATATATATACATATATATATAAATATATATGTAAATATATGTATATATTTACACACATATATTTGTGTGTATGTATGTATATGTATGTAAATAAAGATGATGTAAAAACAAAACATAACAATTAAAATTATGAAATATTAATTCAACTACCTACCAATTAGAACTATTAGAAGGATCAAGTATGATAATATATGTAAAGAACTTTGTAAACCTTAAAGCACTATGTAAATATTTATTTTTTATTGTTATTATTAACTAGGTTCACCAATATCTCTTCCATAATGGAGATATCTTAAGGGCTAGGTTTTTGAACATATTGTAGCTAATGGTATAGCCCTAGCTTTTCCTGCTTTTCTAGTCAGATATGTCCTTGAGATGTTACTTGATGTGCTTTTTTAAGCAGTTAATTTTTATTTTCAATAGGGACATAATGTAGCTTCTTCTCAAATGGATACCAGTTAAGACAGATCCTGTATCCTGCAAAATATGCCTAATCAGCAAAAAACTGATTTTTTTTTTTTTAAAAGAAAGCACTTTAATCTATATGGTAAGGAGGCAGAGTAGGCATTGGTTCTGGACTCCAGTACCAGATGATAAGGACATTTTCTATAATTTATTGTCAGTAATTATTCAATATACAATAAGCATGGAAAATACGGAGTGATGGAACTTAAGGATCCCTGGATTTATAGAGAGAAGACCTAAGCTCAAGTATTCACTGTCAAATCAATATCTTCTCCAGGTTTATCCAGGTTACTGGAGGCCCCCAGAATATAGAACCACTAGATCTTGCCTGCCTTGCCTGCCTCTCCTCCATCTCGGGACACAGAAATACTGACAGCTAACCTAGTGATGGGTTACTCTGAGAGGAATGTTCTAATCGCCTGCCTTCATCAGGCAAGCCCCTCTCATCAACTGATAGTCTACGTGGACACCTCCCCTGATGGTTAGCATCCTTGAAGCTCCTCTCAGTGTCCTAAGTAAGAAGAGTATAAGGACAGTAAGAAGAGTTCTAAGTAGGCTAACCATCAGGGAAGGTTTCTAGGCAAAATAATTGGCACAGTGACAGGTACAGTGAAAGTGTACTTCTGACTGCTGAAGAATAAACCCCTTTCCAAAACCCCTACTCTCCAGTATCTCATTCTGCTCCTCAACCTAAATATAAACCAACCCCAATAATATCCCAATCTTTATTTGACTTTTCCACTGTGTCCTCTGTAATTCCCAAACTAGAATGAACAATCACACTTTCATTTAGACCTTTTCCTTTAATGGCCTTTCTCTCTTCTAGCACTTCTTGAGACCTGGTTCCACTGAATAGCACTGCGCCCTTGACATCTTTTTTCAAGTATTGGGTTCACCTTTTCAGACAACACCCAATACACTGATCCTAGTGGTTAAATCATAATAGTCATTGCCTTTTCCAAACTATCCTTCTACCACCTCCAATCAACATCTCCTCTATCATCACTTATCCCATAATGACTGGTAGCCATTATGTACCAATCACTAGTAGATTTTTTTTCACCTTTTTCAACAAACTCAAAGTTTAGCCTGTAGTTCCCCTCTCCACTTCAACTCCTATTTTTCAAAGTAGGGGACTTCAATATACATGTTGATGTTCTTTAAATGCCTTAGTTTTCCAGTCCCTTAATCTATTCAACTCCCACCACATACTCTTTCTCTCCACTTCAGCTATACAAAGGTTAGTCATATCTTTTTTTTAATTTTTCAGTCACTCATATGTTCCACAGCCATTTCCAAGCTCTGAAACTCTATCTCATCAAAATATTTTATCACCCCATCTTTTCCTCATACCATCTGTTATTATTCCTCAATCTACACAAAAAGGGAAAAGGACCTATATACAAAAAATATATTTATAGCAGTCCTTTTCATTATGACAACAAATTGGAAATTGAAAGGATATCCATCAACTAGGGAATGGCTTAACAAGTAGTGGTATATGAATGTAATGGGATACTATTATGTAATAAAAAAAAAATTAACAAGTAAATATCAGAAAAACCTGGAAATATTTGTATGAACTGATAGAAAGTGACATAAGCAGGACCAGAACAACACTGTACATGGTATCAGCAACATTGTGTGATGCCCAACTATGAATGACTCAGTTCTTCTCAGCAACACAATGATCTAAGAGAAGTGCAAAGGACTCACAAAGGAAATGCTATCCACATCCAGAAAAAGAACTGATAGTCTCTATATGCAGATTGAAGCATTTTTTCACTTACTTGTTTCTTTTTCATGGTTTTTATCCTTTTGATCTGTTTCTTCTTTCGCAACTGTGACTAATACGGAAATATGCTTTACATGATAGCACATATATAACCTATGTCAAATTGTCTACCGTTTTCAGAGGAGGAGAGGGGAAGGAGCAGGGAAGAAACAGTTAGAACTCAAAATCTTGTAAAAATGAATGCTAAAAATTATCTTGACATGTAATTGGGATGAAGTGAAATACTATTTAAAAATAACTAAATGCCGTAAAAAACCCCAAACTATTCCTAGATAAATTATTTGTCCTCACTGTTATTTATAATCCTTTCTATCTTTACTATTTTTCAATGCCATAAACTCTGCTCTAGCTACATTCTTCACCACTTTCTTAACCCTGACCCCAGTGTCAAATCCATCTAAATGACATTCTTCTCTAGTCTCAAATCCCTTTCTCTCCTGTATTATCATCAACCCACAATGCCAAACTAAAACCCCGAATTACTCCCATGGATTGCTGAATAAAGCTAGAGTAAGTCATTTGACCAGTCTCCAAGTTCACTGTTCTCAACTGGGCCTCCACTATAGCCAGGCAAAATTTTCATAAGTGATTCTCTTTCTCACATGTTAGATGTCCCTGAGACATATCATACTCTACATGTCTAAAATAGAATTCATTAACTTTTCTGAAAAAAACTCATCCCTCTTCCAAACTTTCCATTTTTCTTGAGGGTACCAACATTCTTCATTTTCACTGGTTTCTGACTTCACAAATATGCAGTAAGTTGAAAAACATTGCTATTTCTTTCTCTACAACATCTTTTATTTTGCCTTCCTCCCTTTTTTCCACAATAACCTCCTACATTCAAATGTGCATCCGTTCTTGCCTGAATTATTGCAAAGAGCTTCTGATCAATCTCTCTGCCTCAAGTCTTTCCCCCATTTAATCCGTCTCCCTCTTACTTGCCACAGTGATTTTCTTAAAGCATAAATCTGACCATGCTTCTTTTCTTCTTAATATACTCCAGTGGTCCTGTGTTACCTCCAGAATCAAATATAAAGTGTCATTTGGGGGCATGTAAAGCTCTTCAGAAAGTAACCTTTTTCATTCATTCCAGTCTTCTTACATATTAATCCCCTCCTACCACTCTAAAATCTAACTATAATGGACTACATGATGCTCCATCACCTAACTATGATTTTACACTGATCATCATTTTTTCCCTAGAAAGTTCTCCCTCCTCATCTCTACCTCTTTAAATTTCTGGCTTCCTTCCCAGCTCAACACAAATTTTACTCAGGTGACCATTCACAATTCACCAGCTGGTCATCCTTTACCCTATATAAGGTTATCTGGTATCTAGTTCACACACACACACACACATATAAATATATATATATTATATATATATATATATACATGTACATATATATGTGTGTGTGTTTGTATGTGTATGTATATACATATATAAATATATATGTATATCACTTGCATATATCTACACAAAACACATACACACACATTGTTTCACTGTGATTATTAAAATTTAAGTTTCTAGAGGGAATGGATTCTTTCTTCTCCAGTCTTTTCATGCCTCAGATTTAGCATAGTGTGTGGCACATATCCAGAGCTTAATCAGTGTTTCTTGATTGTTCAAGAATAATTATTATTGCACTACTTATCTCACAAGATCACTGTGAGAATCAAATGAGATAAGGTGTGTAAAACACTTTATAGATCTAATCCTATGTTGGCCAATAGTTGACAATTCACCAATAATGACATAAAGTTCATATTAATCCATCTGTCAATCTATACACCTTCCTCATCTGCTATGTATCAGAGATTGTGCTAAGGGTTAATGATAACCAAAAAATAGAAAGAAAAAAGAAAGAAAACACTCTTCCCTATGAAACCTTCAGTCTAGCCAGAAAAGAGACGTATGTATTTAATCTATACGAAACAGATGCAAAACAATTTGGTGTAGTCAAGGACACATTATTACCAACAGGAGTAGCAGCAAAGTCTTCATGTAGAAGATGGCATTTGAACTTAGTAACTAAGGATTCTAAATGGTAGAAGTGAAGAAGAAGAGCATATGAGAAATTGAGGATAGTCAATTCCAAAAGTACAGAGAGGATTAATTGTGTCTAAAGAACAGTACCAACTGTTATTTTCCCTGATTTGTCACTGTATGACAATAGGATCAGCATTTTAGAGCTGGAAAGAAACTTAGACATCTTCCAAACCAAGGAAGAAAGTGAGGCTCATAAAGAGGAAATCAATTTTTCTAGGTCACACTACTAGCTAGTGGAGTTGTGATCACAACTCAGGTTTTCCTGGTCTTTAGTGCAGCTCTTATGATTGTATGACATAGTTTTTTTGTTTTCTTCATATTACTAGACTAAAAAACATGATACCAGACAGTCTTGAGCCATTCTTCGGGAATTTGAAAAATATGAGGTTAGCCAGTTTTTGATGTGTATCGTACCTCAAGAGGAGCTACTCTATCTTTGTAATTCTCCTCATATGGTATCTCTAGCAAAGCATGACACATGATTAGGTGCTTCATAAATACTTAGGATGAAGATGATACTTAGCCCAGCCATCTGTTAATACAAACAAATGGGAAAGTCAGACAAGAAAGAATGTAGGCATTTCTCATTTGAAGTGTGATTCTTCTGTTATTTCATTGTTACTTAAACTACCTAATTGACATTTTGTCAATTATTCCTAAGTGCTATTGGACATATGAAGAAACACTATTACATTTCTCAGGCTACTAAGATATTCTGTCAGCATACCAGAATGTAATATGAGCTAGACTAGGAATCAAAAGTCCTCTGATCAATCCCCACCTTTGTCACTTCATGGTTATGTGACCTTGGGCAAGTCACTTTACCTAAATAAATGCTAATGTTTTATTTTGTTTAAAAAAAGATATTTTTACTATTCACTTCACATATAGTGTTGAAGAAAGCACTTACAGCATGGCATATTGGATATGGTGATAGGCTTAGAATCAGGAAGATAGAGGTTCAAATCCTGCCACTAATATTATGACATGATCATGGGGAAGTGGTAAACATCTCTATACCTCAGTACCCTTATCTATAAAAAGGGGATAAAAATATCTCAAGGTTTTTGTGATGGTCAAATAGAGGAATATATGCAAAGTCATTCTTAAACTTTAAGACACTGTAGAAAAACAGCTATTGTTAAATCTCAAAGGCTTAAATAAAAGTGTCTAGTAAAACACACACACACACACACACACACACACTCACACAAATATCCCTGTTCACATCCTTATTTGTATCTGCATGACAGAAATATTAGTTAATTCAGAGAAAATTAACAAATGTGAGAGAAAGGACCGTAATTTAACTAAGCTACCTAAGAGATTTTTTTTTCATATGAGGATTTCTGGAAACCTGGCTGGTCATTTCTCGGTCTTGGATTCTTACATTTTCAAGTCCTATAATTGCTGGAGTCCTCTAAGAGATTTAGCAAACAAATCCATTGACATTGTATAGCTATAAAAATTAAATTTTAAAATATGACAGAATAACTGTTTAAATTATGGTTTTAACAATCCAGCTAGCAACTTCTGTGGGAGTGTAAGATCCACCAACAACCAGCACCCAGAAAGCTGCCAACACACTGCAAAAGCACAGGTTCTTTTGATGTGCTTTAGTAAGGAAAGCAAGGTTAAGTGGTTGACAAGCTTACTTTAATTCAGCATACAAATATCATTCTCTTAGTTCAGGGGAAAAACCACCACCCTGAACTTCAGAGCAAAATACAAAGTGCAAACGTGGACAGACAGACCTTGTCTGATTCAAATCCCAAAACATAGTTACCAGAGTTTAACGAAGTCCCAGCATCCATGTTACAAGCTGGAGGGCTCTTAGCCACAGCTGCCCGGAGTCTCTACATCAGCATGCCACCAAGAGTGAGATCCCTGAGCAAATTACAAACAGCGACAGACAGACCAAATACAGATTCATAGTTACCAACATCTAGGTTCAGCCCGGGAGCTCATAACGTGGGCTGGCCCAGAGTCACTCGCGCCACCACTGCTGCTGGTAAGAGCTCCAGGGAATAGAAAGCCAACCCCTGGTTTTATATCTTTTTTCAGGGTCAAGGGTGAGTCACACATGCGACTCACCCATGTGACCTAAAATCATCACAAAGAGGAGACTTAAACCCACGTGGTCTAAGAGCCTCTGATATCCCAAACCTATCACTCAAACTCATGTGCAAACCAGGCCCTCCCTTTGTTAGCCCGACCTGGGGCTCCACCTTGGTTATGAATTCCCACCCACGTAGGTTTAGTGTGCCTAGTTGGAGTTTGGGCATGGGGCTTAGCACCTAGTAAGACTCAAAAACACTTAATTAATCATTTTAAAACAGTAAGAAAGTCCCAACTCAATTGATATTACAATTATTCATATAATTTTACACAGCAATCCTCTTCAACAAAGAATGCAAAGATCAAAGGAAGTCTCCATACAGGCTTGCCAGAGTTTTGTCCTAGAAAGGAAAAACAAAAACAAAAACAAACCAAAACACTGGAAACAAAATGAGTGTCCATCCTTTGGGCAATGTCTGAACAACCTGTCATCAAAGAACGCAATCAAGTATTACTGCTCTATAACACATGAAGAATATGACTAATTTAGAGAATTATATGAATATTTTTAATTATTTAAGAATAATAAAGATAATAAAAATAATAAATGTATGTATACATATATATATATACATATACATATATACATATGCATATATATACACATACATATATGTATACAATATACAGAGAGAGAGAGAGAGAGAGAGAGAGAGAGAAAGGGGGGGTGGATCAGGGATGGCAGGAAAATGGAGCTCTGAAATCCCAAGGCACACATCTTTAAAGATTGAGCCAGAACATGTCTCTCTTGAAGTGACCCAGAGAATAGGCCTAGAACTATGCAGGTTCTGTAGGATGGCCCATACAGTCCCCAGTCGAATGGGGCAATGGCTTCTCTAATTGTCCAAACTATAGGCACTTAGCGACAACAGCATCTAGATCAATAATATAATCAATCTTGAGTCCAGAAGACTAAAAATGAAGCATATCCTCTGTTGCCCCCTTCTTTCAGTAGTGCAGAATAAGGCAAATATTATCAGAAATGCTTGTCATTTTTTTTCTTAATCATACTCTATTACAAAGTAGTATTCTATTGGAGGTAAGTATTGGGATGTGATCATGATATAACAAAAATTAATAAAACATTTTTCCTAAGAGAAGAAACATTTGAGAATATTTTTTTTTAAAAAAAACTTCTCCATCAGTTTTTGCACTCAAAATTCAATAAACATAGCACAATGTTGTTTCCGCAAATTGAAAGTATTAAAGGTTTGACCAGAGAGTAGATCGTTCCTTCAAGCAACCCATCTTAGCAAAGCTTGGAGGGGCACCTAGGAGGGAGAGTGAGTAGAACACTGGCCCTGGAGTCAGGAGGACCTGATTTCAAATCCATCCTCAGACACTTGACATACATACTAGCTGTGTGACCTTGGGCAAGTCACTTAACCCCAATTGCCTTGCCTCCCCCCTTCACAAATATTTTAAAAATCTTGGTAAGACTTCAACAAAATGGAACTTTGTCAAAGGAATGTATGGTTTGATGAAGACTAAATTAAAATAAAGGGCGGCTAGTAGATAGTGCTAATGGGCATATTTTTGAGCATGGTATAAGGAAAACAGTTCTGGTCTTAGAGTCACAGCATCACAGAATGTCAAAGTTAGAAGTAAAAACTGATGACCTCTACTTCAGCGTGAACTTGTGCAGGAACCCAATATCTGGTGGTGAGATAAATGTGGTGATCTTTGATGTTAGAAGTGGTACTTTTGATTTCTCCATTCTTCCATTGAAGATGGCTTCTTTGAAGTCAAGTCCATAGCTGTGGATACCTACTTGGGTAGGGAGGACTTTGACAACCACAGGGTCAAACATTCCATTGCTAAGTTCAAGAAAAAGCACAAGAAGGACATCAGTGAGAACAAGAGGGCTGTCTGCTATATCAGTAAGGCAAGATTCATGACCTCAAGGATGACAATGAACATACCTGTATGGTTCAGAATCAAAAAGTATGAAAAAATCTCTAGGTAGAAGGCAGAGGAAGTATAAGATTTATTTAGACACCAGAAGATCCAATCCTAAGACCAATAACCCCAATTCAATATAGCACTAATTACATCCTAAAACCAGTAAGCCCACCTCAATGTAGCAGCAAAGAAATTATTACACATTATTATAGCAAAGAACCAAGTCATTTTGTAGCCTTTGGGGTCCCCTCCCCCCCCGCTAGGGCCGTCCCAGGAACAATCACTCACAAATCCTGTCTGCTTGCCTGTGTCCTCTCTTGCAGTTCTGAAAACCTTTCCTGTTCTCAGAGTCCTTGTAGTTTCCTGGATTCTCTGGATTCTCAGTTCTCCAATCTCTCCATGCTGTAGATTCTCAGCTCTTTGATCTCCACAACTCTCTGATCTGGACTCTCTGCTCTGCAATCTCTCTCAATGCTAGCTCTCTCTCAGTGTCTGCTGCCTCAATGCCTTCTTGATGTCTGCCTCTCAATTCTGTTTCTCTCACACTCTGGGCTCTCCTGATATACAGTTCTAGCTGGCATCCGATTGACTAGAACTCAGCTCTATGATTGGCTGAATTCATGTACATCTGATTGGCTAGAACTCAGTGCACATACAATTGACCCTGGTCTTAGCACCTCTCCTTAGGGCCCTGAGGTCTTCACACCTCTTGTGACATAATTAGCAAAAGGGTGTGTGCCTGGGGCCTCATGCCTAGTTAGTGAAAGGGTGTGGGCCTGGGGCTTCACACCTAGTAAGTAAAGGATGTAAGTTAAAGCTCTATTGAATGGGGGGGGGGGAATCTTTAATCACATTAACACCACATCTGCCATCTATGTTCTGCTTGTGAACATACAACTTGCATTCTCTCTTCTAATACCCAGGCCAGTATTGAAATTATTTTTGCTGTTGTTTGTTCTTCGTTTGTGAGTTAAGGTGCTGTCTACTCCAAGCATGTGAAGACTTCTTCTATAGGATAGGTTTCAGAGAAAAAAATATTCAAATTGCCATGAAGGTGTCTGAAGCAGGCACTGTGGAGTGCTTAAAGTTTGGTTAGATATTGAGATTGACTCCCTCTCTGAAGATATCAAATTCTATACCTCTATCGCCCATTTCTGTTTGAAAGAGCTGAATGCTCACCTCTTACATAGCATAAAGGATCCTGTGGAAAGGGCCCTAAGATATGCTGAGCTTGATAATTCACAGATACGTAACATTGTCTTGGTGGGTAGTTCTAAATCTAGGAGCTTCTTCAAGACTTGTTCAATGTCAAGGAATTCAAAAGATTATCAAGATGGATGAGGCTGTGGTCTATGATGCAGCTTTCCAGGCTGCCATGTTGTCTGATAAATCTGAGAATGTGCAGGACTTGTGGCTGTTGGATGTCACTCCTCTTTTTCTTGGAAATGAAACTGCTGGTGGAGTTATAACTGTTCTGATGAAATGCAATAACACCACCCTCACCAAGCAGATGCATACTTTTACCACCTACTTAGAAAACCAACCCAATGTGCTTATTCAGGTTTATGAAAGTGAGAGGGCAATGACAAAGGATAATAATCAGCTTGGCAAATATGAACTCGCAGGAATCCCCCTGGCCCCAGGGATGTTTCTCAGATTGAAGTAACATTTGACATTGATGCCAATGCTAACTGCAGTGTGTCTACTGTAGATCAAAGGACAAGCAGGGAGAATAACATTACCATTATGTATGGCAAAGATCAGCTGAGCAAGAAGATAGTGAGTGTCTGGTGCAAGGGGCTACAAAATTTACAGCTGAAAATCAGAAGCAGAGACAGGATATCTTCCAAGATAGGCTTTTCAACTGGTGATGAAGACAAAGAGAAGATCCTTGATGAATATAATGAAACAATCAACTGATTGGAAAAGATCAGATTTCTTAGAAGGAAAAATCTTAGCATCAGCAGAAAGAATGGGAGAATGTCTGCAAACCCATCGTTACTAAGTTGTACCAGAGTGTAAGGGAATTTCAGGAGACATACCTGGTAGGTTTCCAGGGTAGGGAGCAGCCCCATCTTGAGGTACTTATTCCAGACCCACCATTGAAGAAGTTGAAATGCACCAGAAGAAAGAGCATTCCACACAGTTTTCCGAAAACTGAAGGACTCGAATTTATAGCTGAGGCAGTAGCAATTTTAAAGCAACTCTTAAACTACTGTGTAAATCTGGGCATTCTGAATACTTTAATGTGTGCAGAGGGAAAGAAAGTGAATAGCATTGCACTTTATCAGTATTGTAAACAAGTAAAAGTGGAATTTTTGTTCTGAAGAACAAAATCTATTTGCAATTGGCACCATAAAGAAAATCAGTTCACAGTCCTAGTTTGAGTCCATGCATTAACACTTACTATTTATGCAACCCTCAACAAATCAGTTAACCGATGTGAAATTGTAGTTAACTCACATATATAATGGATATAATGATACTTGTGCCATTTATCTTATAGGTTCATGGAAAGCAAGCCCCTTTGTAAGCCTTAAAGTACAATTGAAATAAAAGCTTCAAGAGCTATTTTCTAAAGACACCTTGCTTCTTTTCATGGAAAGAATCTTTAGAACTGGCCCTCTTTTCAGGAAATAGAACAGCAAGTCTGGGCCCCAGGCTCCAAAGTGGTCCTTATTTTTGGCTTGAATATAAAATGATAGAGATTCTATTAATTATTGTAGCTAGTTTATATTCTTTGAAAAATAATATAAATTCACTGGTCTAATTCATCACCCTGAAAATTATAAATTGGTCTTTCAAAGTGAAGAACCAGACTAACCTATTTTTTCTACGTCCCTTCCAGCTCTTTTTTTTTGTCTGTGGTGCTTCTCCCACTACAAGTTAGAACAAGGAAAGAAAATTGAACTAAATATGTGCACATATACACTTATGCAAGCTTGAACTAAAATTATTTTTTCTTTGGGTTCAATGATCAATTTAATTAAGGACCACACCAAAATTGTCCAGTTTTTTTTTCTACTTAGAATGAAAAATATTTTCCCCAACTTTTAACAATCAACAACAAATTAATATCAGACTTTATTTAGTATCTGTAAATAAGGGTTAATAATAAAAATGTATACCATTTTCATATCATGGTGATTTAAAAGAAGAAGAGAGAATAGGTATGTTCTTTTTAAAAACATAATGCTTGAGGGACAGAGCCAAGATGGTGGAGTAGGAGGAGGGTACTAATTGAACTCTCCTCCCGAACTCCTCAAAACATTTGTAAAACAATGACTGTAAACAAATTCTAGTGCATCAGAAGCCACAAAATGAGACTGAAGGAGATTTCCAGCCCAAGACAATCTGGAAGACCAACAGAAAGCAGAGCACAGACCAGCCTGGGCCATGCCTGCAAAGACTGGACTGGAGCAGGCCTCACAGCACTGAATCACTGGCAGGTGCAGCAATTTCTTGACTTCTCAACCCACAAAAGTCAAAGACAGCTTCAAAAGTCGGTAAGAAAGGTCTCTCACCTGGGTGAGAGAGGAGTGTGGTCCAGCCACAGTCTCAGTCCCAGCCAGAGGACAGTGGCAGGCAGTGCCAAAGAGGTATCTTCTTCTGGAGATTTCTACCCATAGAAATTGGGGAACTGAGTGGCTGATCATGGTCACAGTCCTGGGTGGTGTTCCTGGGGTGAGGAGAAGTGCTAGTGTGATGGAGCTGGTAGTGACTGTGGAGAGAGAAACTTCCTCACAGTTCCAGGGCAGAAAAGATCACTTGTGGTAGCTCATGGACCAAAGTGCAGGCCAGGAGAGAAGTAAACATCACTCTTTTGATCACTTTGGAGGAACAGAGAATTTAGAGTTCCCTAGAGATATGTATGAAAACAGCTGCATAAAACCCCTGAAACTTGAGGCAGTACACTGTTCATTTACCAAAGAGCTCAAATGAGCAAACAGGGGAAAAAGAATAAGGCTATAGAAGCTTACTTTCTTGGTGGAAAGATGTTTTGTTACACACTTTCTGATGAGGAATATCAAAGTATGCAGCCAGAAGAAGAAAACAAGGTTAAGGCTGCTACCTCCAAAGCCTCCAAGAAAAATAAGAAATGGTCTCAGGCCATGGAAGAGCTCAAATAGGATTTTAAAAATCAAGTAGGAAAAGTGGAAGAAAAATTGAGGAAGGAGGAAAAAATGAGGCTGATACAAGAAAATCATGAAAAACAAGTCAAGAGCTTGCTAACAGAAACCCCAAAAAATGCTGAATAAAATAACACCTTTAAAAATAATCTAAATCAAATGGCAAAAGAGGCAAAGAGGCAATGAGGAGAAGAATGCCTTGAAAAGCAGAATTGGCCAAATGGAAAAGGAGGTCTAAAAGTTCACTGATGAGTAGGCAGCATAAAAGGACTCAGATTGTAGAATCCTTCTTTGGTGACAAAGAAGACCAAAACATACAGCCAGAAGAAGTCAACAAAGTCAAAGAGCCTACATCCAAAGTCTCCAAGAAAAATATGAATTGGTCTCAGGCCATGGAAGAGCTCAAAAAGGATTTGGAAAAGCAAGTAAGAGAAGAGGAAAAATTGGGGAGAGAAATGAAAGTGATGCAAGAAAATCATGAAAAACAAGTCAATGACTTACTAAAGGAGATTCAAAAAATACTGAAGAAAATAACATCTTAAAAAATAGACTAACCCAAATGGCAAAAGAGCTCCAAAAATACAATGAAGAGAAGAATGCCTTAAAAGGCAGAATTAGCCAAATGGAAAAGGAGGTCCAAAAGACCACTGAAAAAATGCTGCCTTAAAAATTAAAATCAAGCAAGTGGAAGCTAGTGAGTTATGATATTTGGCTAGAGTAGACCAAAAGAATGAAAAAATGGAAGACAATGTGAAATACTTCATTGGAAAAAACCACTGACCTAGAGAACAGATCCAGGAGAGATAATTTAAAAATTATTGGACTACCTGAAATTCATGATAAAAAAAGTGCCTCAACATCATCTTTCAAGAAATTATCAAGGCTAACAGCCCTGATATTCTAGAACCAGAAGGTAAAATAGAGATTGAAAGAATCCACCAATCACCTCTTGAAAAAGATTCCAAAAAGAAAACTCCTAGTAATATTATAGTGAAATGCCAGAGTTTCCAGGTCAAGGAGAAAACATTGCAAGCAGCTGGAAAGAAACAATTCAAGTATTGTGTAAACACAATCAGGATAGCACAAAATCTAGCAGCTTCTACATTAAGGGATTGAAGGACTTGGAATATGATATTCCACAGGTCAAATAGCTAGGATTCAAACCAAGAATCACATACCCAGCAAAACTGAGTGTAACACATCAGGGCAAAACATGGATTTTCAGTGAAATACAGGCTTTCAAGCATTCTTGATGAAAAAAACCAGAGCTGGATAGAAAATTTGACTTTCAAATACAAGAATCAAAAGAAGCATGAAAGGTAAACAGGAAAGAGAAATCATAAGGGACTTACTAAAGTTGAACTATTTTGTTTACATTCCTACATGAAAAAATGATATTTGTAACTCATGAGACCTTTCTCAGTATTAGGGTAGTTGAAGGGAATGTTCATATATAAAGACAGAGGGCACAGGGCGAGATGAATATAAAGGGATATCTAAAAAATAAAATTAAAGGGTGAGAGAGAAATATACTTGGAGAAGGAGAAAAGGAGAGATAGAATGGGGTAAATTATCTCAAATAAAAGAGGCAAGAAAAAGCTGTCATAATGGAAGGAAAGAGGGGGTAGGTGAAAGGGAATGAGTGAACCTTGCTCTCATCAGATTTGGCTTAAGGAGAGAAAAACATACACACTCAATTGGGTATCTTACCCTACAGGAAAGTAGGTGGAAGGGGGGGCGTGATAGAAGGGAGGGCAGATTGGGAGAGGAGGGAGTCAAAAGCAAACATTTTTGAAAAGCAACAGGGTCAAAGGGGAAAATTGAATAAAGGGTGACAGGATGAGATGGAGGAGAATATAGTTAGTCTTTAAAAACAGGACTATTATGGAAGTGTTTCGCATATCAATACAGGTATAACAT
Source organism: Trichosurus vulpecula (assembly GCF_011100635.1). NCBI lineage: Eukaryota > Metazoa > Chordata > Mammalia > Diprotodontia > Phalangeridae > Trichosurus > Trichosurus vulpecula. The sequence continues at coordinate 245,433,509 of NC_050575.1, read as the reverse complement.
ATATTTAATTTCTTGCCATCTCAAAGAGGGTGGGTAGGGAGGGGAAATGGGAGAGAATTTGGAACTCAAAGTTTTAAAAAACAAATGTTAAAAACATTGTTTTTTACATGCAACTGTGAAATGAGATATACAGGCAATGTGGTATAGAAATCTATCTTGCCCTACAAGAAGGTATGTGGAAAGGAGTTTGGGGGGGCAGTGCGGTGATAGAAGGGAGGGCAGACTGGGGAAAGGGCGATCAGAGCACATGACATCCTGGAGTGGGAAGAGGGTAGAAATGTGGAGAAAATTTGCAACAAAACCTTGTGGAAATGAAAGTCAAAAACTAAAACTAAATGTAAAAAATAGAATGGAGGAAATGTAAGCTAATGACTTCATGAGAAATCAAGAAATTATAAAACAAAACAAAAAGAATGAAAATTAGAAGACAGTGTGAAATATTTCATTGGAAAAGAACTGACCTGGAAAATAGATCCAGGAGAGATAATTTAAATATTATTGGACTACTTGAAAACTATGATTAAAAAAAAAAAAACCTAGGCATCATCTTTCAAGAAATTATCAAGGGAAACTGCCCTGATATTCTAGAACCAGAGGGTAAAACAGAAATGGAAAGGATCCACTGACCATCTCCTGAAAGAGATTCCAAAAGGAAAACTGCTACGAATATTGTAGCCAAATTCTAGCATGCGCAGGTCAAGGAGAAATTATTAAGAGTGACCAGATAGAAACAATTCAAGTATTGTGGAAACACAATCAGGATACCACAAGATTTAGCAGCTGTTATACCAAGAGATTGGAGGGTTTGGAATATGATATTCTAGTGGTCAATAGAGATAGGATTAAAACCAAGAATCACCTACCAGCAACACTGAGTATAATATTTCAGGGGGAAAAAATAGAATTTCAATGAAATAGAGGATTTCCAAGCCTTCTTGTTGAAAAGACCAGAGGGAATAGGAAATTTGATTTTCAAATACAAGAATCAAGAGAAACATGAAAAGGTAAGCAGAAAAGAGAAGCTATAAGGGACTTATTAAAGTTGAAATGTTTACATTCCTTCATGGAAAGATGATATTTGTAACTCAAGAGACTTTTCTCACACACATATATATGTATATGTATGTATATATATATATATATATATATATATATATATATACATATATATGTATATATACACACACATATATATGTGTGTGTATGTGTATGTATGTGTGTGTGTATGTGTATATGTGTGTATATGTATGTATATATGTATGTATATGTGTATATATATACACATATATGTATGTATACATGTATATATGTGAGTATATATACACATGTATGTATGTTTGTGTATGTATGTATATATGTGTACATATTTGTGCATGTGTGTGTATATGTAGATAGATGGCACAGGTGAGCTGAATATGAAAGGGATGATACTTAAAAGCAAAATTAAGTTTTGAGAAGAATGTACCAGGAGAAAGAGAAAGGGAGAGGTACAATGTTATAAATCATCTCAAATAAAAGAGGCAAGAAAGAGGTTTTATAATGGAGAGGAATAGGAGGAAAGTGAGAGGGAATAAATCGAACTCTCATTGGATTTTACTTAAGGAGGCAATAACTTACACACTCACTTGGTTATGGAAATCTATCTTACCCTACAGCAAAGCAAGGGGGAAGGAGATGTGAGAGGGGAGATAATAGAAGAGATGGCAGATTTGGGGAAGCGGCAATGAGAAGCAAATACTTTTGTGGAGGGACAGGTCAAAGGAGGGAATAGAATAAATGGAGGGTGGGACACGACAGAGGGTCATATAATTAGTCTATCACAACATGACTATTATGGAAGAGTTTTGCGTGACTATACATGTATAACCTATATGGAATTGCTTGCTTGCTCAATGAGGGTGGGTGGGGATGGAGGAAGGGAGAAAATGTGGAACTCAAGGCTTTAAAAATGAATGCTAAAGTTGTTTTACGTTCAACTGGGAAATAAGATATACAGACAATGGGATACAGAAATCTATTTTGCCCTACAGGAAAATAGAAGGGAAGAGGACAAGAAAAGGGGGTGGGGGGTAATGAAGGGAGGATAAATTGGAGGAAAGTATACTCAAAATGCATGCTTCATGGTGTGGGAGGGCAGGAGAGAGATGGGAGAAAATTTGGAATTCAGAACCTCGCGTTAGTGAATGTTGAAAATTGAAATATATATATATATATATATATATATATATATATATATATATATATACACACACATACATACACACACATACATACATACATATATATATATACACTTTATGATTTATGAAAAATGTTATATAATAAAGAGTTAAGGGTGATGTTTGGATGTCTTCATGAGGGCAGGGGAGGAAATTGGAAGATGAATTCATTTATGTATTAATTCACTAGCAAATCATTTTTCTGTTCTCCTTTCTTTAGTCTTCATTTCCAATCTATAATTCAGTTTTGTTGATTCTGCCTCCACAATATCTCTCATCTGGAAATTGCTTTCTATTCACACAGTTATAATCCCAGTTCAAAACTTGCCTGAATCACTGCAAAAGCCTCCCAGCTGCTTTCCATGGCTTCATTTTCTTCCTCCAATCTATTACAATCCAATCCAATTCAATGTCAAAATCATCTTACCAAGGCATAGGTTTGATTATGTTTCCTCTCTTCTCGAAAATGTTCAATGGTTCTCTATCTCTTTAATAATTCAATAATAAGGAGCAAGCTCCTTAGCCTGAAATTTAAGGTCATACACAGTCTAACTCTAATCCTTCTTTCCAGTTTTTTTTTTTTTATCCTTCTTCTTTGTATACTCTATATTCTCTTTGAACTGAATTACTAGTTATTTCCTGGACTCAACATGCTATCTCCTAACCCCTATAAATTCATTTAAACCATCCTCCACATGGAATGTTCTCTCTCTTATCTTTCCTTTTCAAATTATCTTCTTTCAGAAATCATATCCAATGTCACCCACTCCTTGAAACTTTCCTTGAACTCTGTAGTCAAAAGTATGGTCTCTCTCCTCAAATTAAAGAACTTTTTCTGGATCTCTTCTTTGTCTGCTCACCCCCACTTTATGTTATATTTAATTATGTTCATGCCATAACTTCTTGAGCCTTTCATATCAGTAAAAGGTAGATTTCTTAAGGATAGTGACTGTATCAATTATAAATTTTGCCTCGATCTTTAAAAAGGGCTTGAGGAAAGCCCTCAGTTCATTGGGTGAACACTAGAGTAAATTTATAGAAGGACATGGATGGTATTCACACTAGAAGGGCAGGTATTGATGGGTTGTAATTTGCTTCATTGCAGAAAACATGTACATTGATGAGGTTACAATTCTGAGTAGCCTCGGCTCACAACACTTCACGCAGTAGGCACATAATAAATGTTTCTTGGATTTGTGGTGGCATTTGTTAATGAGTTGTAAAATATTTGCAACATGGTACTTCTTTACAGGCCCTAAGGAAGGTATCATTAAAAGTGGAGGGTTAGCCATTGTAATATGGGAAGGCCAACTAGATAGACCTATATAGGCATTTTATTTCAGTGATCCCTTCTGATGAATAATTCTTTCTGAAGACCCAAAGTGAAGGGGATAATTTCAGTGTAGTTGAATCAGAGAAATGACTCTGACTACATTTTTTCCCTTCACCAGTCATGAAGAATATAAGTGGGGAAAACCTAAACCAGTGTAATGAAGCAGCCACTAGTTTTAATGTAACATTTATCACTTGATGGGCCTAAAATTGTATTTAACTACTTTAGTGAAGTGAAATAAGCAAGTTGCACTTTCTCCTTCCTTGCAGTTATGGCATTTCTTTATGATTTTGCCATAGTTTGCAACAATTAGAAATATATATCGTGCTGTTAGTGGGTATTATGCCTACATAAGCTATCTAGATAAAACATAGAAATAAATGCACTAGCTCCAAATTGGTCTTCGGGAGATGTCTGAGAAATGTTCACCAATTAAAAAGATGCATGAAGAATGAAGTGGGATTATATCATGAAAGATAAAGCCATTCTTATTTTATGTAAGGGTATTATCAATGGATATTTAGCCACTTAGGGGAAGAGAAGCTAGTTGAAAGACAAATAATTTGTTCTCTTTCATCAGACCCTTTATAGATTTTCAATTAAACTGGGCTTATTTTATCTTTACCCTTCATATTACAGGGCTGGAAATGCAGTCACCAATTAGGAAAATAGCATACTAGGACTTGGGGACACTGAGGGAATGTAAGATTATCAGGGCAACATTTAAAACTCAAACTAGAAACTGTTTTCATTACACTTCCCAAGTCTTCTATAAAGTCATCCTATATCTAATTCTCTCCCAGACCTTACAAATAGCATGCCTGATAGAACACAAACTGGTTTTGCATCATAAACTCACTGAAAGATAACACTCTGAATTTGTGTTCAGAGGACATGGGTTCAAATCCTGTCTTTCTTCTATATGTTTGATTTTGTTTTAACTAAAATTTCCACCTGTCTATAATTGTTTCCTCATCCATCTAATGAGAAAACTGTACTTGTTACTGTTCAGTCATGTCCAACTCTTAATGAGGACGTTTTGAATTTTTCTTCACAAAGATACTGGAGTGTCTTGCCATTTCCCTTTCCAGCTCATTTTACAGATGAGGAAGCTGATGCAAACAGGATTAAGTGACTTGGCCAGGATCACACAGCTTTTAAGTGTCTGAGGCCACATTTGAATTCTGGAAAATGGGTCTTCCTGACTTCAGGGCCACCACTCTATCCAATGAGCCACCTGACTTTGCTCAGCTCTCCCTTATTTAAACCCAATTCATTAGCAAGTCAAGACCGCCCTTGTGATGACATTATTTCTCTTTGAGAATGAAGGATCAACAAAAACAACAGCTGTCCTGATAAATGCACTAAATGATCTCTAAGGCCCCCCAAGCTCTAAATCTATACGTCTACTCTGTCAACTCTTTCTCTGCAGGGATTGCAAATGTGAAACAATTTTGTGTACAACAATTTTGAGCAATATATATATAATATATATATATATATATATATATATATATATATATATATTTATCTCATGTCTTGATTTTTGTGATTCTTCTCAAGAGAAATCTTAAGAACCTCAGAAATTCAAATGCTACCCGAATACCAACCCCTCTATGCAAACAATCATTTTTCCTTCAATTAAAAACTTTTAGTGATAGGCAGCTCATGACCTTAGATATAACTGACTCCATTAGCTCTAATTGTTTGGAATTTTTACTATATTGGGAACTTGAAGTTTTTTTTTGTTTTTGTTTTTTTTCCTGAAACTCCCATTCACAGATTTTAGATCAGCCTCCTAAGGCCAAGATACACAAATGCAAACCTCTTTCCACAGGACAGTGTAGCAATTTTTTGAAAACCACTGTCATGTAAGTTGTAAGCTCCTTGAGGGCAGGGATTGTCTTTTGCCTCTTTTTCTATCTCTTTATCTTAGCACCAGGTTGTTTAATTGATTGATTATCAATTGATATATGGAGCAGCAAAAATGATGCAACTACAGGAGTTAGAAAGAAAGGAGCCCAATATATTTTCAATAGAGTTGGCTAACATTCCATCTCTGAGCAAACCCAAATATACACAGAGCAGTATGATTGGCTTTACAACCAATCAGAGAATGGGGAAAGGGTGTAAGCCTGGGGCTTAGTGCTTAGTAAGTAAAGGGCGTAGGGCTGCTACACACAAACCTCTAATCAAGCCTCCCCTTAACTGGCCCCACCTGAGGTCTATTGAATGGGTGGGAAAGATCTTTAATTACTGATTGGCATCACAGAGCAGAGGATTTGCATGATAAAACTAGCCTTTTAGAAATATCAATTGGCTAAATGTGTTGGGGATAGTTTGAAAATAGGAAAGGTTATGGAAACAGAGAAAATTAGGAAACTAATCTAATACTGCAGGCAAGAGGTAATTTGGACCTGAACTAGGGTAGTGGTTTTATATATGAAGAGAATGACATAATTCTGAGAGATATTATGAAAATAAAACTTAAAAGAACTGGTTACTGACTAGATATGTGAAAGAGGGAAGGTAAAGTATCAAGAGTGACTCAAAGGTTTTGAACTCAGAGTAGAACTTCTGGCATTAAAATTAAATGTATTTACAAAAACTAATGTTTAAAAGCATCTCACATTTTACACCTCTCCAATGTGTTGAGACTTAAGTAGTGGCTTATTTTGCTTAACCTTATTTCTGTCTCAGATGTCAAGAGATTTTAAAGAAAATATCTTTATGCTTTCAAGATGTCAGCTTTACAGAGGAAAAGAAAAGGCATGTTATTTTAGGATTAGAAATTTCACATTAAAAATGATCAAATATATTTCTGGAGGGCTTTTTACCACTTTTTCTAATGGAATAGTCTGAACAATCACATGGAAAACATTTCCTTCTTGATCCATAAGTATTCTGGGGAAGTTAAAGTTCCTTTGGGTTTGTCATCAATTCTGCACCATGTTTTAGCCTGCCAAATTTTTCAAAGCCACAAATAATTAGAATAGATAGCAAAAATAAATCCCTTTTCTGCCCTGAAATACTTTGGATTAGGAGAGACTTAAGAAAAAGAAAGAAAAGAGTAATCAATGTGGAGGTTTAACCAACTGAATCCACTTATAATCTACATATTTCTCCAATAATGAAAATAAGCTCTAATTAATTTTATTGGTGTCAGAGTCAAAATGTTCCTTCTCTTACTATTCTTGGTATCATGTGACAGATACAGATTTACAGAAGCTCCTTCCTGCAAACTCTACATGTATAAGCTCATTTCACATATACAAGAACCACACTTAGTTCTGAAAAAATAAATAATAACCTTTCTTTTGGTTACTCACTATTCAACAAGTATTTATTTTTTCTCCTCTGAAAGGTATTAGGGAAGATAAAACTTTTGTGCAATATACTTCTTCCTTCGTGGAGAGTAATAGCTAAGGAAGGAGATAACATACAAAAAAAATGAGTCATACATCCACAGAATCTCCATCTCCTCTCTCTGTCTCTGTGCTTCCTTCTGTCCATCTGTCTTGCTGATTCCTCTCTAAAACAAACCTTAAAAATGAATGGCCATATTTAAAACTAAAACTCTTACTCTACAGATAGATGGATAGATTAAATTGATTATTGATAGATCCAATGCCTAGTTAGACATTTATATCAGCAAGGCAACAATCACAACTTTGATGATAATTGTGAATAAGCCTCTGTAGTTCTGTATAACAAAATATGAGACTCTCCATATAGAAGGCAGAAGAAGTAAAACATTTATTCAGAGACCAGAAAACAAATCCCCAAACCAGTAAGTCCAATCCAAACAAGCAGCCACCAAATCCCAAAACCAGTAAGACCATTTCATCATAACGGCAAGGAACTTAAAACACAGTATCACAGCATGGACCCTCACCATCCCATTAGCCTTCCCCTCTGCTGAGGCCTTCCCACAAAAACTCACAAATCCTAGCTGACTACTTGCTTGTGTTCTGCTCCTCCATTGGTTCTAGCTCACTCTGAGTATTTCTTGTTCCACCCTTCCAGTTCTACTAATTCAGCAAGCTCCTCCCACCACACATGACTTGGGCTTCCTGTGACATAAGCAGGTCATATTGGCCTATTAATGGGTGGGAAAGATCTTCAAATTTATATTACCATTACAACATTACATCAGTTAATAATACTGGACTGTTCACGAAGTCCAGAGACATGGACTCAAATGTGTTTTTTTAAGCTGGGTAACCAGAGCCAAATAACTTCTTCTCTCTGAACCTCAATTACTTCAATTTTAAAAGGACAAAAATGAGGGGGTGGAGCCAATATGGTGGCTGGAAAGCAGGGACTCACTTAAGTTCTTCCCCAGGTCCCCCCAAACACTGATATAAAATGGCTCTGAACAAATTCTAGAACTGCAGATACCACGAAATAGCAGAGGTAAGCAGGTCTCCAGCCCAGTAAGCCTGCATGGTCACTGGGAAAAGTCTATTGCACCATGCTGGGAGCTGAGCACAGCCCAGCATGGGCTGTGCCAGAACCAACCAAACCAGGAGTCAGGTGGAACAGGCCGTAGGGCAATGAATCACTGAGATGTGGCAGTTGCCAGACTTCTTGACCCAGAAACACAAAAGATAACAAAGCAGGTTAGTGGGAAAACTGCTGGATTGGAGGTGTGTGGTCCTACCCAGCCCTGGGGACAGTAGCACTAGCAGCAGGAAGCTCTTGCAGCTGCTTTCAGAGCTCCAGTAACAGCTGCTTCCAGAGTCCCTGGCCCACACGGTGGGAGGAATCAAGGAACAGTTTGGTGCGGGATTGCAGGGAACACTTTGCTGGCACAGAGGCTTCAATCTGGGTTTCAGTCCTGGTTGGCAGTTCTTGGGGGAGGAAGAGTCTGGTGCGGCAGCACTTCCTGTGACAGTGGAGTAGAAGTAGCACTGAAAACAGCAGTGCAGCCCCTAAAGCTTGGGACAAAGTACTCTCTACTCTACAAGCAGTCATATCCTGACAAAAAGCTCAAGGGTCAAGTAGTTGGCTGGGGACATGAACAGGAAGAGAAATAGGACTCAGACTCAGACTCAGACTATAGAATCTTTTGTTGGTGATAAAGAAGATCAAAACATACAGCCAGAAGAAATCAACAAAATCAAACAGCCCACATCAAAAACCTCCAAAAATAATATGAATTGGTCCCAGGCCATGGAAAAGCTCAAAAAGCATTTGGAAAAGCAAGTAAGAGAAATAGAGGAAAAATTGGGAAGAAAAATGAGAGTGATGCAAGAAAATCTTGAAAAACAAGTCAATAACTTGCTAAAGGAGACTCAAAAAAATATTGATGGAAATAACACCTTAAACAATAGACTAACTCAAATGTCAAAAGAGCTCCAAAAAGCCAATGAGGAGAAGAATGCCTTGAAAGGCAGAATTAGCCAAATGATAAAGGAGGCCCAAAAGACCACTGAGGACAATACCACCTTAAAAATTAGATTGGAGCAAATAGAAGCTAGTGACTTTATGACAAATCAAGAAATTATAAAACAGAACCAAAGAAATAAAAAATGGAATAAAAAGTGAAATATCTCATTGGAAAAACCACTGACCTGGAGAAGACATCCAGGAGAGAGAAGTTAAAAATTATTGGACTACCTGAAACCCATGATCAAAAAAAGAGCCTAGACATCATCTTTCAAGAAATTATCAAGGCTAACTGACCTGATATTCTAGAACCAGAGGACAAAATAGAAATTGAAAGAATCCACTGATCTCCTCTTGAAAAAGATCCCAAAAAGAAAAATCCTAAGAATATTGTTGCCAAATTCCAGAGTTTCCATGTCAAGGAGAAAATCCTGCAAGCAGCCAGAAAGAAACAATTTGAATATTGTGGAAACACAATCAGGATAACACAAGATCTAGCAGCTTCTACATTAAGGGATTTACAGGCTTGGAATATGGTATTCTGGAGGTCAAAGAGCTAGGATTAAAACCAAGAATCACATACCCAGCAAAACATGATCCGAGGCAAAATATGGATTTTCGATAAAATAGAGGACTTTCAAGCTTTCTCAATGAGAAGACGAGAGCTGAATATAAAATTTGATTTTCCAATACAGGAGTCAAGAGAAGCATGAAAAGGTAAACAAGAAAGAGAAATCATAAGGTACTTACTAAAGTTGAACTGTTTTGTTTACATTCCTACATGAAAAGATGACATTTGTAGACAGAGGTCACCAAATGAGGTGACTATGAAGGGATGATATCTAAAAAAATAAAATTGAAGGGTAAGAGAGAAATATATTGAATATATTGGGAGAAGGAGAAAAGGAGAGATAGAATGGGGTAAATTATCTCACATAAAAGTGTCAAGAAAAAGCAGTTCTGTTGGAAGGAAAGACGGGTCAGGTAAGGGAAAATGAGTGAATCTTGCTCTCATTGGATTTGACTTGAGGAGGGAATAACATACACACTCAGTTGGGTATCTTATCCCACAGGAAAGTAGGGGAAGGGGATAAGAAAGGGGGATGATAGAAAGGAGGGCAGACAAGGGGAGGAGGTAATCAAAAGTGAACACTTTTGAAAAGGAACAGGGTCAAGGGAGAAAATTGAATAAAGGTGTATATGATAGGATGGAGGGAAATATAGTTAGTCTTTCACAACATAAATATTGTGGAAGTGTTTTGCATAATGATACGTGTGTGGCCTATGCTGAATTGCTTGCCTTCTTAGGGAGGGTGGGTGGGGAGAGAAGAGGGGAGAGAATTTGGAACTGAAATTTCTAAAAGCAGATGCTCAAAAAGTTGCTTTTGGATGCACCTGGGAAGTAAAATATATGGGCAATGAGGTATAGAAATCTATCTTGCCCTACCAAACAGTAAGGGGAAAGGGGATTCAGGGGGAGTGGAGTGACAGAAGGGAGGGCTGCCTGGGGAATGGGGCAATCAAAATATATACTATCTTGGACTGGGGGGAGGGTAGAATTGGGGAGAAAATTTGCAACTCAAAATCTTGTGGAAATAGGGGGCAGCTAGGTGGTGCAGTGAGTAGAGCACCGGCCCTGGAGTCAGGAGGACCTGAGTTCAAATCCGGCCTCAGACACTTGACACATGTACTAGCTGTGTGACTTTGAGCAAGTCACTTAACCCCGATAGCCCTGCCAAAAAGCAAAAAAAAATCTGGTGGAAATCAATAAATATCAAATAATGAATTACAAAAAAGAAGAATAAAAAGGACAAAAATGGCAATGGCATTAATTATCTCAGAGAGAGTCTATGAAGTGTCTTATTAACTTTAAAGCACTACTGAAATTTGAAATTATTCAGTTAATCTGATACAATAAATAGTCCTCACCCTTAACAATCTCTTATCCAGCTTAAATCTCTTGTTCTGTCCTTGGAACCTATTTCCTCTGAGGACTTGAGGTATAGCTTATCAACATTCCTCTCATAATCAAATCAGCAGATATTTGAGTGTCCATCAAAAGGCAGGAACCTTTTTTCAAGGTCCTGTTCTGAACCCTCTTCCTACACTAAAATGAAAGTCATGATGCAACTGTCCAAAATTTCTCCCTTCCTTGGAATAAATAACCAAATTCAAAAGGAGTGTTTTTTTTTCTTTAAAACAATCAATGGAAAAAAAAAAGATACTATTAAATTTTGTTTGAGAGACTTCATATAATCACATTAAAAAAAAAAAACCTCACAATTAAAGACCCTTAGAAACACTTCAACAAAACTACATTGGAGAGTGATTGCAGCTGACATTTGAAAATTTACACTTTTATCATTCATTAAAAAGAAGGTAGAGCTGTACTCTAACTTTAATAAATTAAAATAACAGCAAAGTACATTGTATTTTAGATCAGTATTATTGCCCATTAAGGTTGTCTTTCTATGTATGAACTTAGTTATGATGCTTCCTTCAATCCATATCAGTTCATGTATATCTTTTCATAATACTTTGAATTCTTCAAATTTATCCCATGTTTAATAATGATATTTAATTTTGTTTTTATTGTTGAGTGGTTTTAGTCATGCCTGACTTACCATGACCCCAATTTGGGATTTTCTTGGCAAAACCATTATCTTCCCCAACTCATTTTACAGGTGAGTAACTGAGGCAAACAGGGTTAAGTAATTTCCCCAAGGCTACACAGCTAGTAAGTATCTGAAGCTGGATTTGAATTCAGGTCCTCCTAACTCCAGGACTGGCTCACTATCCATTATGCCACCAATGATGTTAACATATTTCAATTTGTTCAATTATTCCTCAGTTGTTGGCACACAGTTTATTTCCTACTTTCTGTTATTACAAATAGTTCTACTAGAGATACTTGTTTCACAGGGGTTCAATAATTTCTTGAAAGTAAGACCATGATAGTGGGATCTATGGGCCAATGGTGATGAAACTTTTCATCATATTTTTAACAATCCTGATTATTTTCCGAGAAATTCAATCAATTCACAGTATCACCATCAATGAATTAGTATTCTTACCTTTCCATTACCAATACATGATTGAAATTTTCCATCTTTTAGCATCTTAGTCAATATGATTGGAGTAAGAACAATATTTGCCCTTCTTTGCTTATTAATAATTTTAACACTTGCTCAGATGGTTGCTGATATTTTGCACTTAATTTCTTGAAATTTGTAAATGTCATTTAACTACTTATCTCTTGGGCAATGTTTCTTAATCATCAATACTTGTTTTAACTCCCTGTAAAGTTTGCGTGTCAAACTTATCAGATATCATTAATTCAAAGATTTTTCCCAGTCTATTACTTCTCATTCTCATGATATTGATTTTATTTGTGTGTTTTAATTACTTTTAATATAGCCAAATCTGTCTCTTGTGGTTTCCTTTATCCTACTACTTCTTACTAATTCTCCTCCATTCACAATTGAGAAGTATTATTCTCCATTCTCATAACTTTGCAATAGCACATTTTTCAAATATTTAGCTTTTTTCATTTGGAAATTGTTTTAGAGGATGCAAAACATTTGGATCAACTATTCTTCACCAAACACACAGGAACCTACTCTAGAAGTTCTCACTGAATAAGGCAGATGTTAAGAAGAATAAAGAACATTTTTATAAACCTAGGAGTTAGTGTTCTCATGTTTATCAGTGTCTGCCATATGTATTTCCTTTAAGGTCCTGTTTAGTTTATAAGTTCTATTGCTATTTTTCCATCTTTTCTACTGCAAGATATTTAGTTATTTACTAAACTATGATATTATTTAAGGTACAGTAATGCCAAATTCCATTAATTCCCCCTTTCTGCAGCATGTCCCTTGAAATCATTTACCTGTTTTCCAACCTAATTATGTCATCATATTTCTAATTTTATGAAGTAGTCCTCTAGAAAACTGAGTGGTATAGTATATCTGGGGATTAATTTGGGTAGTGTATTCATTTTTTAAATATAAGCATAGTCAAGCCACAAAGTAACGATTTCTGCAATTTTATATGCCTTAACTTCTATGAAATTTTTGGTACTTGGATTTTTATAAATTTTGTGTGTCTGTTTTGGAAAGTTAATCTCAAGATATTTAATCAATTTATTAAATGGCATGTGTGTATGCTTATATGTGTGCGTGTATATAAATATGGATCTATATATAGATACACATGTATTTGTTTATACACACTTGCAAAGATAATACACAGGTATGTATACATGTGGTTTTTTTTAGTTTTTAATTAGTAGCATATAAAATGCTAATGACTTTGTGGATTTCTTTTGTGGTGTTTTAATATATTAAAATCACTTTTATTAATTTTCTAAGTAAATTTCACATCATATTCAGAGGGATATAATTGTACCTTCTCTATGACAATGCAGTTGTGGTCTTGTGATTTGGTCTTTTGTACACTTATTCATTAGGATATAACTTTAAATCCCCTAGCTTCTTTAGTTCCTTTTTTCTTTCCATGATTACATTTTTATTGCATTATACTTTGTGAAGGATGTGATTGACTGTTCAGTTTTTCAGCCTCTATTCATGAGTTCATTGTTCAATAACATAATTTTTGAGAAAGTCTCATGGGAATCTATGCATATTCTCTAAGATTACCACAGAAGTCTTTATAAACCTATCAAAATTCAGGGTTTATATCTCATTTTGCTCAAGTTTTTTATTTCCTCCTAGTTAATATTTCTGTTGGATTTGTCATACTCTAATAGGATTTTAAAATTAGTAAGAAATAAAGAAATGTTTTACTATAGAGATTTTTTTAATTCATTTTTTTCTTTGAGAACTTATTTATTTTGTTATTTGGTTCAAATATGCGTATTATGTGTACAGTTTAATTCTCCTCGAATTTTGGTTGGTATTGTATTATCTGTAATAATGATATCCTTCAGGAACAGATTTTCTTCTAGTCATTCCATTTTTATTTACATAAATTAATAGGCTTTTAAATATATTTCTTATATGGAATTAATGGAAAGGTTTTATTGTCTAATCCATTCCATAACTACTCAATAATATCCAGTAGCATCCTTTTTTTTTCTCCAGGAGCCGATAGAAAAGTCTTATGTTTGCATTCAAAATTTTTTATCTATCTTTCCTATCTTTCCAGTTTTCTTATTCTACACTCCCCAATATTTGCTCTTTGATCCAAGGAAACTGTACTCTTAGCAGTTCTTTTTTTTATTATTTTTTTTTTATTTTTAGTTTACAACACACGGTTCTACATAATTTTGAGTTCCAGTTTTTCTCCCCTCCCTCCCGCCTCCCTCCCCAAGACGGCATGGAATCTCATATAACTACCATGTATAACTTCGCATTGAATTAATTTATACACTAGTCAAGTTGTGGAAAAGAATTATGACCAATGGGGTGAATCATGAGAAAGAAGAGACAGAACCAAAAAACAAACCCAACAACAAAAACAAAAGAGAAGAAAAAAGGTGAGCATGAAGTGTGTCTCAATCTGCATTCAAACTTCACAGTTCTTTCTCTGGATGAAGATAGCATTCTCCATCGTGAGTCCCCTGGAGTTGTCCTTGCACCTTACGTTGCTGAGAAGAGCGAAGTATGTCAGGGTTGGTCCTCACAGAATCCATATATCTGTGGTTGTGTACAATGTTCTCCTGGCTCTGCTCCGCTCACTCAGCATTATATCGTGTAGGTTTTTCCAGATTGTTACAAAGTCAATATCATCCCCATTTCTTGTGGCACAATAGTATTCCATTACTTTCATATACCACAGCTTGTTCAGCCATTCCCCAATTGATGGGCATCCCTTTGATTTCCATTTCTTGGCTATCGCAAAAAGAGCTGCTATAAATATCCTTGTACGTATGGGTCCTTTTCCCGCTTGTGTGATTTCTTTGGGATACAACCCTAGAAGTGGTATTGCTGGGTCAAAGGGTATGAACATATCTACAGCCCTTTGGGCATAGTTCCAAATTGCTCTCCAAAATGGCTGGATCAGCTCACAACTCCACCAGCAATGTAGCAACGTTCCAATTATCCCACATCCTCTCCAGCATTTGTTATCCTCTTGTTTTGTTATTTTAGCCAATCTGACAGGAGAGATGTCGTATCTAAGAGTTGCTTTGATTTGCATTTCTCTAATCAGTAGTGATCCAGAGCATTTTTTCATATGCCTGTATGTAAGCTTTAATTTCTTCCTCTGAAAACTGCCTGTTCATATCCTTTGACCATTTCTCAATTGGGGAATGGCTTGTATTCCTATATATTTGGCTCAGTTCCCTGTATATTTTAGAAATGAGGCCTTTATCAGAGAAACTAGTTGCAAAGATTTTCTCCCAATTTTCTGCTTCCCTCCTAATTCTTGTTGCATTGGCTTTTTTTGTACAAAAACATTTCAATTTAACATAAACAAAATTATCTATTTTGCATTTTGTAATGCTCTCTTTCTCTTGTTGGGTCATGAATTCTTTACTTTTCCACAAATCTGATAGGTAAACTATTCCTTGCTTTCCCAAATTACTTATAGTATCAGATTTTACTCCTAGATCATGAACCCATTTTGACTTTATTTTGGTGTATGGCGTGAGATATTGGTCTATGCCCAGTTTTTGCCCTACCATTTTCCAATTTTCCCAACAGTTTTTGTGAAATAGTGAATTATTAGCCCAGAAGCTGGCCTCTTTAGGTTTATCAAAGAGTAGATTGCTAAACTTGTTGATTTCTCCTACTTGTGTGCCTATCCTATTCCACTGATCCACACCCCTATTTCTTAACCAGTACCAGGCAGTTTTGATGACTGCTGCTCTGTAGTACAGTTTAATATCTGGTATGGCAAGGCCATCTTCTCTAGCATTTCTTTTCATTAATACCCTAGATATTCTAGACCTCTTGTTTTTCCAGATGAATATTGTTATTATTTTGTCCAGCTCAGTAAAATAAGTTTTTGGTAGTTTGATTGGTATGGCACTGAATAGATAGATTAATTTAGGTAGAATTGTCATTTTTATTATATTAGCTCGGCCTAACCATGAGCAACTGATATTTTTCCATTTATTTAGATCTGATTTTACTCGCATGAAAAGTGTGTCATAGTTATGTTCATATAGGCCCTGGGTTTGTCTTGGCAAATAGACTCCCAAATATTTTATAGTGTCTATAGTAACATTGAATAGAATTTCTCTTTCTATCTCTTGCTATTGGGATTTGTCAGTAATGTATAGGAATGCTGAGGATTTATGTGGGTTTATTTTATATCCTGCAACTTTGCTAAAGTTGTTTATTATTTCAAGTAGTTTTTTACTTGATTCTCTAGGATTCTCTAAATAAATCATCATATCATCTGCAAAAAGTGATAATTTAGTTTCTTCTTTTCCTATTCTAATTCCTTCAATTTCTTTTTCTCCTCTTATTGCTACAGCTAAAGTTTCTAGTACCAAATTGAATAATAGGGGTGATAATGGACATCCTTGTTTCACCCCTGATCTTATTGGGAATGCATCTAGCTTATCCCCATTACAGATAATGCTTGTCGATGGTTTTAGGTAGATACTATTTATAATTTTAAGGAAGGTTCCACTTATTCCTAAGCTTTCTAGTGTTTTTAATAGGAATTGGTGTTGTACTTTGTCAAAGGCTTTTTCTGCATCTGTTGAGATGATCATATGGTTTCTGCTAGTTTTGTTGTTGATATGGTCAATTATGCTAATAGTTTTCCTAATGTTGAACCAGCCTTGCATTCCTGGAATAAATCCTACCTGGTCATAGTGTATTATTCTCATGATGATTTGCTGCAATCTTTTTGCTAATATTTTATTTAAAATTTTTGCATCAATATTCATTAGAGAAATTGGTCTATAATTTTCTTTCTCTGTTTTGACTCTACCTGGTTTGGGTATTAGTACCATATTTGTGTCATAGAAAGAATTTGGTAGTATTTTCTTCAGTGGTCTTTTGGACCTCATTTTCCATTTGGCTAATTCTGCCTTTCAAGGCATTCTTCTCCTCATTGGCTTTTTGGAGCTCTATTGCCATTTGAGTTAATCTATTTTTTAAGGTGTTGTTTTCTTCAGTGTATTTTTCAGTATTTTTTTGGGTCTCCTTTAGCAAGTCATTGACTTGTTTTTCATGGTTTTCTCACATCCTTCTCATTTCTCTTCCCAATTTTTCCTCTACTTCTCTAACTTGCTCTTCCATGGCCTGGGACCAATTCATGTTTTTCTTGGAGGCATTTGTTGTAGGCTCTATGACTTTGTTGTCTTCTTTATGCTGTGTGTTTTGGTCTTCTTTGTCACCAAAGAAAGAATGCAAAGTCTGAGACTGAATCTGGGTGTGCTTTCTCTGCCTGGCCATATTCCCAACCAACTAACTTGACCCTTGAGTTTTTCAGTGGGGTATGACTGCTTGTAGACTAACGAGTTCTATGTTCCACATTTGGGGGGGAGGTGCCAGCTCTGTCACACCAGCACTCCTCCTTCCCCAAGAACCCCCAGCCTGGGCTGGGCTTAGATCTTCAGCACGCTGTGCACTCCTGCTCTGATCCACCATTTAATTCCTCCCACCAGGTGAGCCTGGGGCCTGAAGCAGCAGCAACTGTAGCTGCCCCAGCTCTGCTGCCCCCAGGGCTGGAAGCAGAACCACGAACTCCTCCCACTCCCGCAGCTTTTCCCACTAACCTTCTCTGAAGTCTTTGGTGTTTGTGGGTTGAGGAGTCTGGTAACTGCCGCAGCTCACATATTCAGGGAGCTGGGGGCCCCATCCACCCAACTCCAAGTTTGGTTGTTCCACGCTGCTCAGGCTGGGCTCTGCTCCACTCTGTTCCCAGCTCCCAGCTCCCAGCTCCTTGTGGGATAGACCTCACCCAGAGACCATCCAGGCTGTCCTGGGCTGGAGCCCTGCTTCCCTCTGCTGTTCTGTGGGTTCTGCCATTCTAGAATTGGTTCAGAGCCATTTTTTATAGGTTTTTGGAGGGACTTGGTACGGAGCTCACACTAGTCCCTGCTTACCAGCCGCCATCTTGGCTCCGCCCATGTAGCTTGCTTTTATATATTTCTTTGCATGTTGTCTCCCCCAGCAGACTGTGAGCTCCTTGATGGCAGGGACATTTTTTGCTGCTTTTTTCTGTATATATTTTATTTACTATTTTAGTTTTCAACAGTGATTTCCACAAGATTTTGAGTTTCAATTTTTCTCCCCATTTCTACCCTCAACTCATTCCAAGATGGCATATATTCTGACTGCCTCGTTCCTTAGTCAGCCCTCCCCTCTTTCACCCCATTCCCCCCATCCCCTTTCCCCTTACTTTCTTGTATGGCCAGATAGATTTCTATGCCCCGTTCTCTATATAACTTCTTTCCCAGATGTATGCAAAAAAAAAAAAATTTAAGCATCTGTTTTTAAAACTTTGAGTTCCAAATTCTCTCCTCTCTTCCCTTACTACTCACACCTCTAGGAAGGCAAGCAATTCAACATAGATCACACATGTATCATCATGCAAAACACTTTCACAATGTTCATGTTGTGAGAGGCTAATTATATTTCCTTCCATCCTATCCTGTCCCCCTTTATTCAGTTTTCTCCTTTGACCCTGACCCTTTTCAAATGTGTTTGCTTTTGATTACCTCCTTCCCTGATCTGCCCTCCCTTCTATCATCCCCCCCTTTTTTTATCTCTTCCCCCTTACTTTCCTGTAGATTTAGATTCCCAGTTGAGTGTGTATGTTATTGCCTCCTCAAGTTGAATCTGATGAGAGTAAGATTCACTCATTCCCTCTCACCTGCCCCCTCTTCCCTTCCAAGAGAACTGCTTTTTCTGGTCACTTTTATTGGCCCATTCTATTTGTCCCTTTCTCCCTCTCTCAATATATACTTCTCATCCCTTAAATTTATTTCATTTTTTAGATATCATCCCTTCATATTCAACTCATCCTGTGCCCTCTGTCTATATTCCCTTCAAATCTCCTAATACTGAGAAAGGTCTCCTGAATTACAGAAATCATCTTTCCATGTAGGAATGTAAACATAATAGTTCAACTTTAGTAAGTCCCATATGAATTCTCTTTCTCGTTTACCTTTTTATGCTTATCTTGATTCTTGTATTGGAAAGTCAGATTTTCTATTCAGCTCTGGTCTTTTCATTAAGAAAGCTTGAAAGTCCTCTATTTTGTTGAAAATCCATATTTTGTCTTGGAGCATTATACTCAGTTTTGATGGGTATATAATTTTTGGTTTTAATCCTAGCTCCTTTCACCTCCAGAAGATATTCCAAACCCTTCGATCCCTTAATGTAGAAGCTGCTAGATCTTCGGTTATCCTGATTATGTTTCCACAATATTCAAATTGTTTCTTTCTGGCTGTTTTCAGTATTTCTCCTTGACCTGGAAACTCCAGAATTTGGCAGCAATATTCCCAGGAGTTTTCTTTTTGGTATCTCTTTTAAGAGATGATCAGTGGATACTATTAATTTCTGTTTTACCCTCTGGTTGTAGAATATCAGAGCAGTTTTCCTTGATAATTTCTTGAAAGATGATGTCTAGGTTCTTTTTTGATCATGGGTTTCAGATAGTCCAATAATTTCTAAATTATCTCTCCTGGATCAATTTTCCAGATCAGTGGTTTTTCCAATGAGACATTTCATATTGTCTTCCATTTTTTCATTCTTTTGGTTCTGTTTTATAATTTATTGATTTCTCATAAAGTCACTAGCTTCTACTTTGTCCAATCTAATTTTAAGGTGCTATTTTCTTCAGTGCTGTTTTGGACCTCCTTTTCCATTTGGCTAATTCTGCCTTTCAAGGCATTTTTCTCCTCATTGGCTTTTTGGAGCTCGTTTGCTATTTGGTTTAGTCTATTCTTTAAGGTGTTATTTTCTTCAGTATTTTTTTGAGTCTCCTTTAGCAAGTCATTGACTTGCTTTTCATGGTTTTCTTGCATTATTCTCATTTCTCTTCCCAATTTTTCCTCTACTTCTCTTATGTGCTTTTCCATATCCTTTTAGAGCTCTTCCATGACCTGAGCCTATTTCATATCTTTCTTGGAGGGCTTCTATGTCGGCTTTTTGATTTTGTTGACTCCTTCTGGCTGTATTAGTTGATCTTCTTTGTCACCAAAAATGGAATCTAGAGTTTGAGTTTGAGTCTGAGTTTTAGTCTGAGTTCATTTTTTCTGCCTGTTCATGTTCCCAGACAACTACTTGACCCTTGAGCTTTTTGTCAGGATACGATTGCTTGTAGAGTAGAGAGTACTTTGTCCCAAGCTTTAGTGTCCAAGCACTGCTGTTTTCAGAGCTACTTCTACTACACTGCCACCTCACGCTCTGTCACAGCATTGCTCCTACTCCCCCAAGAACTGCCAACCAGAACCGCAATTCTGATCCAAGCAGAGCACATCAAGAAAATCTGCTTTTTTTCCCACAAAGCACTCTTTGCATTCCCGCTCTGATCTGCTGTTAGATTCCTCCCACCATGTGAGCCAGGACTTGGGAAGCCATTGATGCTGGTGCTCTGTATGCAGCCTCAGGAGCTTCCTGCTGCTACTACCACCACTGCTGCACGACCTCCTCCACCCCCAGAGCTGGTGGCTGGACTGTTCTGAACTGGATCCCACAGTTTCCTCCTGACCTGCTCTTTGGTGTTCATGTGTTGAGAAGTCTTGTAAATGCCGCAGCTCACTGTTTCATGGCCCCAAGGCCTCTTCAGGTTGCCTGACTCTGGGTCTGGTCTGTCCAGGCACGGCTCATGCTGGCCTGCTCTCCACTCTCAGCACCGTGCGATACACCCTTTCTGGTGACCATCCAGGCTCTCCTGGCCTGGAGATCTGTTTCCCTCTGCTATTTCGTGAGTGTCATGGCTCTAGAATTTCTTCAGAGCCATTTTTTACAGGTGTTAGAGGGATTTGGGGGGAGTTTAAGCAAGTCCCTGCTTTCCTGCCACCATCTTGACTCTGCCCCCAGAATCTCTTTTGCTGCTTTTTGTATCCATCATACTTAGCACAGCTTCTGACACATAGTAGGTGCTTAATTGTTGTTTACTTATTGATTGATTGATCCTCAACTCTTTCCTCACCAAATATCCAATTTACAGTCAAGTCATGTTGATTCTGTCTTCATAGCAACTCTGAAATCCACATCTTTTTCACTGCTTGCATAGTCATTACCCTTGTTCAGGCCCTCATCATCTCTTGGCTGCACTATTGCAAACAGCTTATTTCTTGGTCTCCCACATTTCAGTCTATGTCCATCCAATCTATCCTCTACACAGTTTTCAAATTATTCCTTCTAAATGACAGATTGGACTCTCCTGCTCAAAAACTTTAAATGGTTCCAGAGTGACTCCAGGATATAATATAAACTTTTGATCTTTATATGTATTAATTTAAAGTTCCTTACAATCTTGCCCCAGAGTACCTTTCCAGATTTCCATCACTTTCACCTTCATCCATGTTACATTGCAACAAACAAGCATACTTTCTATTGCCCAAATGTAGCACTACATTTCTTACCACTGTGCATTGGCATAGTCTTTCAGCTCCCCTAGAATGGCTGACATTCTATTGTGCATGACCCAACAGTAAGTAGTTTCAAATATTCTTCAAAATCCTACTGTCATTTAAAAGTTGCATGTTCTTGCTTCAGTTGTTAGAAAGAAAGAGAAAGAAAGAAAAGAAAGAAAGGAAGAAAGAATGAAGAAAGGAAGTAGGGAAGGAAGGATGAAAAAGAGAAGAGAAAAGAAAACAAGAAAAATAAACGAATGATGAGGGAAGAAAGAAGGAAGGAAAGAAAGAAGGAACACTAAAAAAGAAAAACAAAAAACAGAAAAAGAAACATAAGGTAAGAGGCAGAGTGAAACCTTACACTGTGACAGGAGATAGTACTGTGGAAGAATGTGGCACAGAGAAGGGAGGAAAGAAGAACTGCTGACCATTGGGGGCAAAGTAATAAGATTGAGACTCTTTTGATGGATGGAGTAGCTAGACCTTCCAGTACTTTGAGAAATGATGATGTAGAGCCACTTACTCATCGAGAGAGAAGTCATCCAGAGAAAGAGCATATATGGACTGTGATTGACTCATTGCTGAGGCCTATCAAGACAATTATTTTGTTACTCTAATGTTAGCAATAGAGAGGCCACTGCTTTTCCAGAACATACATACAGTATATTATTGAGAGAATAATGTGGTGGAGTGGATAGAGGGCAGTACCTGGAGTCAGGAAGACTTGAGTTCAAATTTAGCCTCAAACACTTAATAGCCATATAACCCTGGGCAAATCACATAGCCTCTGTGAGCCTTAGTTTCCTCAGTGGTACAATTGGGATAACAATAATACTATCTCAAAGGGTTGTTTCAAGGATCATATGACACAATATTTGTAAAGTTCTTAGCGTAGTGTCCAGTACATATAATCGGTGCTATATAAATGCCAGCTATAATTATTTTTATCACTGTCATTATTGTTCATTATTATTATGAACTTCTGCTAATAATTTGTGTAGGAACAAATTACATCAAAATAAATTACCTAAAAAAAGAAAAAAAAATCCCTTGAATTGAATTGAACTATGTCTCTGACACAAAGAATGCAGCCTTGTAAGATTCAACCCTCTTCCCAATGGGAAAACAACAATCAATTGGCAATTAAAATAAATGTTTTAGAATGGGTTTATAAATGAGATAACCTAACAGGGTTATTGAGTATGACAGAGTGAAGGCCTAGTACCACAGAAATGAAAAGTGAATTTAAGAATGGAAAGGACCACAGAGGCCATTTAATTCAATCAGTACATGCTACAAGTATCTAATCCTTAATTTCTGCATCACTGGCAAGTGGTTATCTTACTTCCACTTCAAAGCCTCCAGGTAGGGCAAACTCACCACCTCCTGAGGTAACCTATTGCAATTTTGACAGCACTGATTGCTGGACAGTCTGGTTCCTTAACATTTTCCACCTACAACTTTTGGTCAAAATGATTATTGCAGTGTTTCTGCTGAATAGCGGAAGCTAAAAATACTACATGCATCAGAAATAAAATAAATATAAACTGATAGCAAAAATGGATCAAGTAGACCTAATAAGAGCTTTCTTGTATGTACAATAATGAGTTTTGTAGAGCACTTTACACTTTCGATCTCATTTGATCTTCAGAATAAGGCAGGTGCTACAAGTATAGTTTTATCCAGGAGTTAAGACATTTAAGTCAAAAGGCATTTATTAAGCATTTAGTATGTGCCAGGACTTCTACTAAATGATAGGAATACAAATACAGAGAGAAATAATCTTTTCCCTAAAATAGTTTATATTCTAACAGGGGAAGATAAAAGGGGGGTTGAAGATAAAAGGGAGTTGAAGGGAGGGGCAGTGTGATAGTACCCAGCTTGGGGTCATGGTGCAGAAAGTGTTCTGGAGATGAGTCAGCAGTGCAGCCTGGAAAGGCATGAAGACAGGGTTGATGTGGACTTCCTCTTTAAACTGGAAGTTCCCAGAAGAATTAGCCAATATGAGGAAGAGGCTGCAGGGACAGCAGGTACTCCCAATGTGAGAAGTAATCAATGAGGAGATTCTCAGACAACAAGATTTTTATGATAATAGCATTTACATAGCACATTAAGGTTTGCAGTGAATTTTATATGTTAACTTATTTGGCCCTCACAACAACCCCATGAGGTATGTGCTATTATTATCCCTACTTTACTGATGAGAAAACTGAGGCTGAGTGTTCAAGAATCTTGCCCAAGGTTATACAGCTTAATAAGTACTTGAGTTAGGATTTGAATTCAAGTGTTCTTGACTTCAAGTCTTATGCTCTATTTACTATTCCATCTAGCTGCCTTAGATTTAATGCTTTAGAGATGGGAAAAAAAATTCCAAGTCCTGTAGCCTGACCCTCTTCCCCCCAAAAAATTACAGTTCTGGAAGCTGAGGCCCAGAGAAGTTAAGCAACTTGTCCATGGTTATACAGTTATCCTAAGTCTCAGAACCATGATTAAGTTACAGGTATTTTTTATTCCATGCTCAGCATGTGATTCAAGACACCATCTGGGATGTTAGCACTGTGCTTAGAACACAATGACACTGTTGAAAATGTCACCAATGGCAAATGAAGCTTCTCTTCCTCCTCCTCTTGTCCTTCTTCTCCTTCTCCTCCTCATTCTTCTTCCTTATCTTGTATCATTTCAAAGTCATTACGAATAAGGGAAATAGAAAACAAAATAAAATAAAATTTTCATTTGCATCAGATTTCTTTTATTACATCCTTGGGCGAGAATTTAGTGCTGAACACTTCAGAAATATATTGATTTCTCTTGGAATGCCTTCTTTACTCTAATGAACATTTACTGAAACTCCCTTGAAAGGACATCCAAAAGATTTCATTTTCATGCTGCATTTGCTATGGCTGAATCACTGAGCCAAAGAAGCTATGTAGGGTGAATTCAAATTTACAGAGACAGTTAAGGAGATCTATACATCAAAACAAGGTATTTGTAATTACGTATCTGCCCAAGTTTATTGAAAGAACAACCTGGTAGGGCTAGATGTATTGTGTTTCTGCAAAACACAAACTTTTCTTAATCTCTCAGTTTTAGATGGGAAGCAACATTGTCTGCCCTTGGTCAGTTTCTGTGATATTTACTGTCATTTTTTACATTTTAATTTATAAGCAATTTCTCTAAGGTTGTTTGATTTCTTCCTAGTTGTTATATTGAAAATTCCTGTAGCTGCTGCCAAACAGATATGGAGTGAGGAAGGTGACAAATCACCTTAAACTGCAGGCACTATCTCTGTGACCATGGAGAGTCACCTTAATCCTTCTGGGCCTTTGTTTCCTTACCTGCAAAATAATGTCTAGTCTTCATGCAGCACACTAAGATTTATAAAATGCTCTACAAATATTACCTCAATCTCTGGGAGGTAGCTCTTATTATTATCCCCATTTTACATATAAGGAAACTAAGGCAGAGAGCAGTTGTCACGTAGCTAATGGTATCTGAGGCTAGATTTCAACTCAGACATTCCTGACTCCAGGTCCATTGTGACACCTACCAAAAACTAGATGATCTCAGAAGTCTTATTCAGTGCCAGATAGCATATCTGGTACTTCTGTCTCAGTTTT
This sequence comes from Trichosurus vulpecula, assembly GCF_011100635.1. Classification (NCBI taxonomy): domain Eukaryota; kingdom Metazoa; phylum Chordata; class Mammalia; order Diprotodontia; family Phalangeridae; genus Trichosurus; species Trichosurus vulpecula. The sequence goes on along the minus strand of NC_050575.1, from coordinate 245,408,438 downwards.
CCTATCTGTAAAAAGGGGACAACCATACCATCTCACAGGGTTGTTTTGAAACTCAAATGAGGTGATAGAAAACATTTTACTCATATTAAGCAACTGTTATTTAGATAGTCTCATATTCTGAACAGTTGGATCTGCATATGCATATGTATAACTAATTCACAGAAAATATATTTTCTCACTGTGTTCTATTTTAAAAGTATAAAGATAGGATTATTCTTTATTAGTTTAATATAAACAAAGAAAAAATATAATTTATAAATATATATATATATAATATAAATATAATTTAAAACAACATAAATACTTCAATAATCTTTAATGGCACGATTTCTGCTTAATCATACTCATTATCTTAAATGTAAGCCAATCTTAAACTAACCAGCCTTTTCTGAGGCTCAGAAGCCCTTCAGGGAATAAAAATGATGCCAGAGTTTATCACAGTTCCTGGCACAGATTAGGTGCTTAATAAATATTTGCTGTTCGATTGCCAGTATCAAGAGATTTCAGTGTTTCATTGTCCAAAGACCTTTCAAAGAGATACAATTTTATGTTGCCTCTCTGGGGTGAAAAAATCATTTATGATCTATTTATAATTTCAGAGAAAAGGGGTTGCATTGCCTTCTATGAACTCACCATTTATTTTCTGAATAATCCCTTTTAATTATATATTTTTTCCAAAATAAGTGACAAAGTATAGCAAAAATAATTCATGTTATAGTTTAATGCCATGGATCGACATTCAGGAAAAAAAAAAGAATTATAAATGTCTTTTTTTCAAATCAGCAGAGACTTTCACAGTTGATTTTCTCACTAATCAAGTTTTTTTCCTGCCTGTTGTTTGGCCTACATTTTTCTGCTATATCCTCTCTTAATTCTCCTACTTACTTGCTGACATGCTGCATTTGGGGCTGGAGTTTGTAACAGGAAGTAAGGAGAAGAAAAGTATAGCAACAGCAGAAAGTGTGTTGCCTCTGTGCTCAAGAGAGAGATGAAAGGATGACACCTTCATTCCTTGCCTGGGCTGTTTGCCAGTGCTGCTAACCAAGATCTATGATGGGTTCACTGCAGCCAAAACAGGTCAAAAGTCTTCTGTTACCTCCATACAAATCACCAACCCACCTGATTTTTAATTTACCCTGGGTCATCCAAAAGATTAATGTTCCTGAGTTCCTGTCAGTGATTGAACTTGCAAACCAGTCTCAATGCCTTGACTGAGTTGTGACCCTAAGACCACAGTTCTTCCATTACTGATGACATCTTCAGTGAAAAGTGTGACAAACATCTTGTGGAAAATGTTGACCCACTCCTTTATCTACTGAAGGGATCATTTAATCTGCATTTATTCTAGAAATCTTGCATCACAATCAATGCTATTTCTGGAGGAATGACTGTGGACTAAGAGAGCAATGATTCTACCACCTCCTAGTATACATTTACATTTGGTAATTCTATGGTAGAGGTCTGTCTTATTATTCATTGTTTTTTAAGTGTTATATTGTATTTACTCTGATTTTATGTTGAGCAAAAAAAAAATCTCATATGAATCTCCAAAAGCATTTTGCTTCTCAGGAAAAACAAAAACAAATCCACCGTGTCAAGATCATGTGACTAGAACTCCTTGAAATATAACAGCACAGAAAGAGGAAAGAGTAGCTATTGGTAGGTGCTCTTTAATTGAGCAGATCAGCAAATCTACATTCAACTAGACTATGTGCAGCTCCACTGTAATGAAGAGACAGCACTGAGGGATTGAAAGTTACTGACTCTGGTGACCATAAGGAACCCAGCAATGACTCAGAGCTACAGCAGAAATGCAGTTTTAACTTCCAGGGTTAGTTTGGTTGGTATTTAGCAGTGCCACCTTGTTATTCTAATCAGAGGTAAAGGCATAAAGACACCTGAGCAGTCAACAGCAGTCACAGTTCAAGGGTCCTTCATGGGTATTGGTCCTGTATGTGAGAGCTCCTGCCTCCCACATAATTCAAATGAATCTCTCATTTGTTAATTATTTGCCTGTACTATTTGAGTATCTTTTTTAAAGGTCTTTATACTTTCTTGAATATCTAAAGAAATCCCAGTTGCTCTTTTTAAGGACTATTGACTTCTCATCCCTTTGGATGTCCTGATTTTTTCTTGGTTACCTGGCTCCTTACTCTACTATGCCTTAATCTAGAATTTAGGGATCAAATTTCATAATTAGAAGGCATCTGAGCAGGTATATGATAGATAAGTCTAGACAATATGGGATAGCTGGTCTGGTCCCTGGAAATTTCTGCTCACATTCTGGAAAATTAGGATGGATAACCCTTTACCATTTAAGGAAAGTAGTTCCACCTTCAAGGACTGATCCCTAGATCCCTCTTTACTGGTACCATATCCACTTAGCTGATGTTGAAATTTCATAAGTATCAGAATTGGAAGACTTTTTTTTTTTACATTTTACATTTGATTATTCTGTTTCCAGTAGGGCAGTGATCTTTACATGTTAGAACAGACAAGAATTAATCCTTCCACGGAGAATTAAAAGGACTTGGATATGAACTATACTTGGCATCTTAGTTTTGTAATTATAGAATATCAAAAAGTCCTTTCCAAAATAATTGAATTCACATAATTATAACACATTTCATATTTTCTCATTAAAGTATGGTTATTTCTTTTACTATAAATAGTACATAAGTAAATCCCCTCAAAAGTATTGTACTTTAATATAAATCCGAGATAACATTTTCAGGAAATCAATATTATGCCCTTTCACTTTCATACCAATGGACATTAGAAAATCATTATTAGTACACAAAAGACAATGTGGAGAATGCAGGAATTATCCAAATGATTCAAGTTAAAATAATTTTTTTGACACATCCAGATAGCTGAACCAAAAGTTTCCTTAATCTACTATCATAAATGATTCATTAATAGAATCATAGATTAAGAACTGAAAGAGATATCAGAGGTCATAAAGACCAACTACCTTATTTTACAGATGATGAAATTGAACCCCAGAGGAATTAAGTAACCTGCCCTCCTTTTTCTAAGTTACTTTGTAGGCACTGGGAAAACCCAAGGGCTAAAATGAATGTCTACAAATCAGGAAAACATTCATAAAATAGGATGATTCATCTGCATATTTTGCCTGAAAAAAATTGATATAGTTGAGCTAGGAATATGCCTTGAACCAGCAAAACTTAACACAGGCCAATGTGTGACATGGAAGAGAAAAAGCAAATGCCAGCATAGAAACAGCATAATCAGGAAGAATCATAAGACACTGGGAAGCAGACTGTATTCTAATGTTCAGATATAAGAAAGATTTTTTATATTAATGGAATAGGACATGACACAGGCCGCAGGAGACATTCTGGAGACACTAGGTTAAGAAAACCAAAACTGTCTTGTAATAGAATACTGAAATATATTGGAAAACAAGTGAAACAAAAATAAAAAAAATAACTCAGGCAAATACAGACTGAAATACTTTGTCCTTCACTAATTGTGTTGATGGGGTCCTGGGTGCCTGTGCTTGGACCCCAGTTCCAAAATCACATCCAGTTCCAAAATCGCATGTCTCCCTAGCCTTAAATCCCTGTCCCTAGCAGTTCCACTCCAGTTCAAGGGCAGCATGCCCAAGCAAATTACTTATCTCTCCTCATGACACAGTAGCTATCTGCACCTATAGGATTTATTGGTTTGGACTCACTGTGTATGTGCGGAACTGGCTGTGCACTGGGTCATAATGATATTTACTATTCACTGACCTATCATATGCATGCTAGACATAGACATATGTATACTCCCTTACATTTATCTTGTGTAACAAGACATTGATGGAAGCAGCCTGGGTATTTCCCAGTCGGCCTTGGTAGTTGACTTAGTGGACATTTCAGGCCTAAAACCACACCTCCATGTAGCCCCACTTTGGGCTATTTCCCACTAAACTCTGGGTAAGACACCTGTGCAGTCGATACAAAAAGTGCATGTTCCTTTAAGAACTGACCACTCCTTAACCACTCCCTAATCCTTCCCTGAATCACCTAATTAGCATATTTGACATACATTTTACCACAGAATATACTATATAAACTACCTGAAGCCCTCCAAGGTTGTAGGTGCCCTAAAAACTCTTGCCCACTGAAAAGCGTAATAAATCTTTGCTACCTTGGCTTAAAGAATGCTTGAGTCTGTGAATTCATTCCTATTGGTCCTGACCCTCTCCAGTACTCTGGTCCTCAAGGGGTACTCCCCCTCAACTATCATGTCTGGGAACTCCAGTCTTGGGGTTCCTGGACTTCGTCTCTTCTTCAACAGTGTGACCTTAGAACATTTAGTCCTCATTTTCCCTTTCAATAAGATCAAGGTATTAGGATAATCCCCAAAAATCAATACAACAGCATCAACCATCAAATTTCTGCTCTGAATATTTACTATCTGTGTGGTTATAGGTAAATCAGTTGATCTTTATGAGCCTCAATTTCCTCATTTGAAAGACGAGGGGGCTAGGTAAGATGGCCTCTAATATACTATCCAACTCTAAATTCATGATCCTCTGGCTACCTCCTAAACTTATTGTGAAAATCAAATGAGATAATGAGTGCAAAGCACTTTGCAAAGCTTAAAGCAGTCTTCAAATGCAAGCTGCTGTTATTGCTCATCACTGTCCTCTCTTAGTGCAGCATGGCAACCTGATTATGAAGAGATATAGGAATGTAGTTTAGTGAAGGCCACATTGATATAGCTAAACATTATAAATAAGTTGCTGAGGCTTTGGAAGAAAGATAATTGTGATCAAATTGGATAAAGTGTATAAAGCGCTTTTTGAGTATTACTGTAGTACATGAATGTAAGTTATTATTATCACTATTGTGAAAAAACACTCATTAATTGACACTGAAAATACAAAATGACCTTTTACATGAGTGGTCGGGTAATACTGCAAAGAAGAATTACAATCCATTACTCTTAGAACTGCAAAGTGTCTGATTAGGATAGGAAGAGCACAGCATCTGACTGTGATGGTAAGGCAGATTTCTGCAGCTTGGGCATTAACTTTCTGTAATAAACTTTGTTTTTCTCTTTGAGTGTGAGAAGGATTAAGTTAAATTCATTTGAGCAGAACCTGGGTGTGTTGGTACGTTAGGGTTTTGAGCACCGCTACAAACATATGCTTCCCTGACCTCATCACATGATTCCCTGACTGGGAAAAACTGCTAATCTCAAGTTGTTCTCTAGCCAAGACTGGAAGGTGTGTAAACCTCTCCCTATCCCCTTCTTGCTCTCCAAGTACCTTGGAGGTATATTTGGGGCCTGACATAACAGGTCCCAGTAGGTCAGACAGCTAGGAGACTGTCTTGTACTCAGCCTGACACTCTCAGGTGGTTATTGTTTCAGTTATGTTGGAGGCCATGGACCTGAGCACACATTCTGAAGCATGGAAGACAAGGACAGATGACCCATCCAGAAGCGTATGCCCTATTCTTTCAATTCTCTCAACGCTAGGGATTTGAGAGAACTTCAGGTTTCTTTTTGTGTTTTTTGGTTTTGTTTTGTTCATTTTTGATGCTTACTCCTGTATTCTCCTTTACAGAGAAAGGGACTTCCAACCCCCATGCCTATAATGGGTCAATCATTTCCAATTCCCAAGAGTTTGCCTTTGGGTTGTTTTTTTACAAAATTGGGAAAAATCTAGTTTCTCTAAAGTACTTAAAGGAAAAGAGCTAGTGTAGTTTTGCAACACTGTTTGGCCTCAGTATCACCTAGAGGGCCATGAAGCATGACCCATTTTTGGCACTTAAAAACATCATAATCTCTTGCAGTTAGAATTATACTGTCACAGAGAAAGAAAATGGATAGAAGTTTGCCTACATGATGGCCTTTGTCAAGCTCTTTTGGAACCTTGTCCTCAGAAAAGATTGTTAGATTCTCATAGCTAGAGTTCCCCAAAAAGAGGCAATGGGGGCCAAATAAACGACCCCCTTCTTATGGCCCCCAGGCCTTTGTCCCCTCCCCTCTCAAGACCTCCTGCTCAGGTCCCAGCCACGGGTCTCACAGAGGCAGCTTCCCCTTCAGCCCCTCTCAGGTTCTGGCCTCAGGCACTGCCCCCATGGTAGTCTCTGGGGTATCTCCCCCTCTGACCCCTTCCCCTCCTCAGATGCCAGCTGACCTTTTCCCTTGCCAGTTGGATTCCCTGGTCCTACAGTCCAATACAGATCAGCCAGCACTCCCCAGCCCCTCCCTCACAAGAGGTGGGACTTCCTATCTCCATCCGCAGGCCATTGTCCCCACAGCAACATCAGGGGTTTTTCCCCTGAGGGAAGTGTCTGCCTCCCCTAGATAATTAGAATACATGTTTGGTTCTCCATTTCATATCTCACTTAAGTTAAAGAAAAATTTGGGAGATACTCAGAAGAACCCATTAAGTTTACTGAGGGTTTTAGGGATCTGTCCCTACAATTTGAGCTTTCTTGGGATGATTTTCATAGCCTCTTCTCTACCTATTGTACCACTGAGGTCAAAAGGAGAATTTGGGAATAAGCTCCAAAATTTGGGGATCATTTGGCTAGCAATGACCCCATAAAATACCCCCCAGGAACAGCTGCTGTTCCCACTAGTGATCCCAGATGAGACTATCGAAAGAGTGAAGACAGGGGAAAGAGGGACCATATGGTAATTTTCCTGGTAGAAGGCCTAAAAAAGGCACTTCAAAAGCAAACAAATTTTCCCCCTTGAAGTCTGATGACGTGTTGGTCTGAAGTCATTAGCCTTTCATTATCTCTAGGCCCAAATCTCTAGGTTACTCTTAACCTAGGCTACCCTCCTTTGTCCAGCTACTTCCCACCATTGATCCTATCAAAGTGCCTATGCCCAAGTCTGTCACCCTTAAACTAGGGGAGCCTACATTGTCTGTTATCTCCAGGTAGCCTTCAGCTACTTCCTACCCTTAATCCCATTCTCCTGGTTCCTGGCGTCTGACTTCACCCCAGTCCCATCAAGATTCTCCTCAAGACCCTCCCTAAACCCTTCCTCCTACCATTCCAGGACCACTCTAGATCCCTTCCACAACCTTTCTGCCTGTATATTTCATCTTGCCTCCATGAGGGTGCTCAGATTCAACCTACCTCAGACTGAATCTGGCCTACTTGTGGAAACAAATATCACAAATGGTGAGATTTCTTAAGACTACCAATGATGGTGAATCTGTAATAAACTTTGTTTTTCTCTCTGAGTGTGAGAAGGCTTGAGTCAAATTCATTTGAGCAGGACCTGGCATGTTGGTATTTTGGGGTCTTGAGTACCCCTAAAACATATGGTTCCCAAATGTCATCATTTATGATCCCATTCATGATTTTCTTGCTAAAAATACTGGAGTGGTTTGCCATTTCCTTCTCCAGTTCATTTTATAGATGAGGAAACTGAGGTAAAGTGGTTTAACTTGACTTGCCCAGAGTCACTCAGCTAGTTAGTGTCTGAGGCCAGGCATACCTCATTTAGCTTAGTCTTCCTGACTTCAAGTTCAATACTCTGTCTACTGCATCACCTAGCTGCCCCCCCATAAGAATTTATAGAATAAATATAAAGAAAATAAGCACAAAGAAATATAATATTATTAAAGACGAGATATTTTGGGATGGAGAACAGTAGTGGTTTGTAGGTATTTAAGAAATGCTTGTTAAAAAACCTCTTTTCCTTCTTTTCAGAGGTGAAGGACTGGAATATGGAAAATTGCATATATTATTTGAAATGATGAAGTTTAGGGGTGCTGGGAACACCAAAATATCAGGATACAGGGTGATATCACCTGGAATGAATTCATACACTCAAACCATCCTCTGGTCAAGTGGCAAAGTTTGTTGTGATGCCAACAGAAGTGGGCAGAGTTCCTTAGGAAACTTGCAACCTAATGGGGGTGATTTTAAAGCTTATATGGAAAATGGGCAGCAGCTTATGGGAGAACCCAGCTTAACAGGAGGTGGAAGCCTCCCAAAGGAGACCCTCCTCTCCCCCAAGAGCGATACCCACTTGCCAGGAAAAGCTAGGGATTCTTATAGAGGAAAACCTGCTGTGGGCATCTAGATGAGGTAACCAGGGACAAGTAGGCAAGGAGACAGGGGTGGTTCAGAGTTTCAAACATATTTAGGCACTCCATTATTACATTGTTCAGCCCAGGGCAGAGGGGCAGAGGAGACTTTGTTAGTTTAGGAATTTCATAGACCAGGCTACTTGAATCTCGAGGTCTCTTAGAGTGGCTTTAAGTGGTACTTGAGATAACGGGCTTCTCATTGGCCAATCTATTTGAATCTACCTCTCTCCTAAGTATTTATAATAGCTGCCTAATTATTTTCTTTGTCGTAAGTCTCTCTCTACTGCATTTCATCCCATACACAGCTGCCAAAGTGGTTTTCCCTAAACCAGATATGACTATATCAATTCACTATTCCATCACCTTCAGTGATTCCTTATTGCTTCTGGCATCAATATGAAATCCTCTACTTATCTTTTAAGATCCTTGACAAATTGACCAAACCTACTTATCCAGCCTGGACCATACCTTCCCAAATTCTGAAAACCAGCCAAGTAGACCTTATTTCTTTTCTTCAAATATAAAAATCTATTTTTTGTCTATGTATCTTTGTCCTGCCACGATTAGAATAAATATCTTCCTTACTACCTAACAGGATCTCTTCAAGAAGGACCCTGGCACCAACTTGCATGTGAAAACATTTGGCAGTCAGATATGTTTGAACTCATCCCTCTCTGGCAAATAAGAAATGTCAGTTTCTTTATGGGACTAGGCTGCCTCTAGCAATCTTGGTTAAAAAAAAAAAAAACAAAACATTCCCAAACAGGTCCCCCAACCACTCACCCCAATTCTATATGGCCACCTTCTAGACCACATCTCCCCTAATTTTGACAAAGAGACAGGAGAGTTGTCCCCTGAAAAAGGCCTAGCTCAAGCCACTTCTGTTTCTCTGTAAAAAGAAAACAAGGGTCCCACTTAAACCGGTTACCTAGCAAGTGCCCTAGGGGCTAGAAGTGATTACATTATGATCTCACCTTTAGAGATAGACTTATGAATTAGACTAAGCTGTGGGGTTTTGAAAAAAAAATGGGGAAAAGGATGGATTACAGAGTAATGTTAATTGTCAAATGATACCATATATTATTTTTTCTCATTTGATAAGGAAGGGGAGAGAATTGCATTTGAAAATAGGTGATAAAATAAAAATACAGATCAAAGAAATATGATATTTATTTTTTGTTTAATATTAACAATTTTTAACATTTCTTATTAAAATTTTTTGAATCCCAAACTTTCTCCCTTCATCTGTCCCCTGCCCATTGAGTAGACAAGTCATTGGATATAGGTTATATGTGTACAGCCATGTAAAGCATTTCCATATTAATCATGTTGTTAAAGAAAACATGGGCCAAAATATGAATAAAAATATGAAAGTAAAGAAAAAGTATGTTTCAATTTGTGTTTAGACACCATGAGTTCTTTCTGCAGGGATAAATAGCATTTTTCATCATAAGTCCTTCAGAATTGTCTTAGATCATTGTAGTGTTGAGAATAGCAAACTCATTCATACAATATTGCTGTTGCTGTATATGATGTTCTCCTGGTTCTACTTTCACTTTTATTAGTTCATGCAAGTCTTTGCAGGTTTTTTTTTTTTTTTCTGAGAGCATCCTGCTTATCATTTTATTATAGCGTGGTAATATTCCATCACAATCATATGTCACAACTTATTCATCTAATCCCCAATTGATAGATATCTCCTCAATTCCCATTGCTTTACCACCAGTAAGAGTCGCAATAAATAATTTTCAACATCCAGGCCCTCGTGGCTTTATTTTTTTTTAAATTCCTTTGGGATACAGATCTAGCAGTGGTATTGCAGGGTCTGCATGGTTTTGTGGCCCTCTGGCTATAGTTCCAAATTGCTCTGCAGAATGGTTGAATCAGTATACCACTTCACCAACAGTGCATTAGTGTCTCAATTTTCCCACATCCCCTCCAACATTTATCATTTTCCTTTTCTGTCATATTAGCCAATCTGATTGATGTACCTCAGAGTTGTTTTAATTTGTATTTCTCTAATTGATAGAAATTTAGAACATTTTTCCATATGACTTTGATTATATTATCTGAAAACTGCCTGTTCATATACTTTGACTATTTACTAATTGAAGAATAGCTCTTATTTATATAAATTTGACTAAATTCCATATATATTTGACAAATGAGGTCTTTAGCAGAGAAACTTATTGTAGATTTTTTTCACAGTTATGATGACTTCATATTTCCCTATATCCTATTTTTCCACTGCATAACTTACTTTCTCTCCCTTCCTTTTTACCCTGTCCATCCTCAAAAGCATTTTGTTTCTGACTTTTAACTCCCCCATCTGCCGTTTCTTATATCAGCCCCTTCCACTTTTTCTTAGCCCTGTCCTCTCCTATTTTCTTGTAGGGTAAGATTTCTATGCCCAATGTCGTGTGTATGTTATTCTCTCTTTCAGACAATTCTGATGAGAGTAAGGTTCACACAGTCACCCCTTTCTCCCTTTCTGGCCTCCATTGTAAAAGCTCTTTTGTGTCTCTTTTATGTCAGATAATTCACCCCATTTTACTCCTCCTTTCTTCTTCTCCCAATTCATTTTTCTTTCACATCACTTAATTATATTTTTTAGATAATTAGCCTATCATATTCAACTCACACCTCTGCCCTTTGTCTATGTATACTCCATCTAACTGCCCTAATAATGAGAAAGGTTTTAAGAGTTATAAGTATCATTTTCCCATGTAGGAAGGTAAAGAAGTTAACTTTATTGAATCTTTTATAATTTCTCTTTCCTGTTTAACTTTTTATGTTTTATATTTCTTATTATTATTTTTGCTTGGAAACACTTTATTTTCAACAATTAGGGAAGAACTGAAAAAGTAATTTTGCATGGATAAAATTAGAATGTTAATGTTTCATAGGAAATGACAAATTTGACAAATGACAAAGAAATCAGGTGAAAATATATGAAAAAAATATGAAGTTAAGAAAGCATAATCAGAAAAGTATCCACAGTAACTGGGATCATGTGAGCAATACTACAATAAATAGAAATGTAAATATAATCTGGAAGATACACAAAAAGATGCCAGGAAGGGAAAAGATGCTGCCAAAATTACTATATACTCCTTAATAAATAATAAATTATGGGTCATGTGTCATATGTATTATAACGTATTTTTTGAGTCTTATTTTTGAAAATCAAATTTTCTATTCACCTTTGGTCTTTTCATCAGGAATTCTTGAAAGTCCTCTATTTCATTGAATATCCATTTTTCCCACTGAGCTATTACACTCAGTTTTGCTGGGTAGGTGATTCTTGCCTGTAATCCTAACTCTTTCACCTCCAGAATACCATATTACAAGCCTTCCAATCCTTTAAGGTAGAAACTGCTAAATCTTATGTTATCCTGACTAAGCCCATATTTGAATTTTCTTTTAGCTGCTTACAATACTTTCCTTGCTCAGGGAGTTCTGGAGTTTTGATATAATACTCCTGGGGACTTTCATTTTTGTATCTCTTTCAAGAGCTTATGGGTGGATCTTTTAATGTCTATTTTATTCTCTAATTCCAGAACATCAGGACAGTTTTCATTAATAATTTTCTGAAAGATGATATCTAGGCACTTTTTTATCACAGCTTTCAGGTAATCCAATAATTCTTAACTATTGTCTCCTGGACAGTCAGGGATGGGGGCACAGAGCCAAGATGGTGGCTTAAAAACAGGGACTCACTTAAGCTCTCCCCCAAATCCCTCCAAACACCTGTTAAAATGACTCTAAACAAATTCAAGAGCTACAGGACCCATGAAATAACAGAAGGAAACAAGTCTCCAGCCTAAGATGGCATGGATGGTCCCTGGGAAGGGTCTATCACACCATACCATGAGTGGAGCACAGCCCAGCATGGACCATGCCAGAACAGACCAGGCTAGGAGTAGGCTGGATGGAACAGGTCTCAGGGCACTGAATCACTGATGTACAACAGTTACAAAACTTCTCAAATCACAAAAACCAAAGACAACTTAACAGGTCTGTGGGAAAACAGCTGGATCTGGATAAAAGAAGTTCATGGTCCAGCCCCAGCCCCAGGGGCAGCAGAGGAGGCTGAGGTGGCAGCATCAGGGAGCTCCAGAAGCTGCTTCCAGAACTATAGCATCAGCGGCTTCCAGAGCCCCTGGCCCACATGGCAGAAGGAATCAAGCAGAGGATCAGAGCAGGAGTGCAGGGAGCTCTTTGCTAGCACAGGGGCAGGGTTCTCTTGCTTTGCCCTACTTGGATCTGAGTCACAGTATTGGTTGGCAGTTTTGGGGGGAGAAGGAGTGCTGGTGTGTGAAGAGGGAGTCATCCTGGTAGTTACACAGCAGAAAGGAGTGCTTGAACTCACACAACAGAGCATATGCCAGAAGAGGAGTATAATACCACCTTACAATAGAATTAGCTCTGAAAAGAGCACAGCAAAGCCCTGAAGCTTGGAACAAAGCACTCTCCACTCTGAAAGCAGTCATAATACTACATAAAGTTCAGGAGTCAAGTAATTGGCTGAGAAGACAAGGAAGCAGTGTAAAAGGACTCAGACTACAGAATCTTTTTTGGTGACACGGATGATCAACAAATACAGCCAGAAGAACTCAACAAAGTCAAAGATCCTACATCAAAAGTCTCCAATAAAAATATGAATTGGTCTCAGGCCATGGAAGAACTCAAAATGGATTTGGAAAATCAAGTAAGAGAAGTAGAGGAAAAATTTGGAAGAGAAATGAGAGTGATGCAAGAAAAATAATGGAAAAAAAAACAAGTCAGTGACTTGCTGAAGGAGACCCCAAAAATACTGAAGAAAATAATACCTTAAAAATTGACTAGGTAGGGGAGCCAAGATGGTGCTGTGAAAGGAGAGAACTACTGGAGTTCTCTCATAAATTCTGTCAGATACATCTAAAAAGATGAATCTGAATAGATTTAAGAGAGTTAGAAGCCACTATTAGACTGAGTGGGGTAAGAGCATGGGGCACGTTGAATGGCACCAGACCACACCAACTGGGAACAGCAGGGGAACCCAGCCAGTGCACTAGTCAGGGAGAGCACTGGGAGAGCAAAATGCTGGAGCAGGAGCAGGCCCTGGGTAGAAGTACAGGCTACAGTGGTGATCCAGCCTCCAGGCCTCTCAGTCCAGGACTGGAGTCTGTTGGAGCTATGGGAGACACCAGTGCAGAGCCTGTGGCTGTAGGAGCAGCTACTCCAGAGCCCTCCAGTCCACAGCCTAAAGGTTTGAAACTTGCCTTCTTGAAATTCCAGGAGCCATGATGGCCAGATAAAATGGCCCTCATCCCTCTCTTGAACAAACCCAGTGAATACTCCCACAGGAGAAACAGAGGAGCCAAAAGTGTGGCTTCAATAGCTTTTTAGTGGGAGAAGTTGAGGAAAGGGTCCTTTCTATGGTGTTGGAAGGAGACTAGTGCAGGAAAAGAGGTATCCCAACAGGCCCCACCTCAGGAGAACAAAGAGAATTACTGAGCCCCAGGGTGGATGAGCTAGCAAACATCAACATCAGGACCCCAGACATGCCTTTGTACAGCCAGGAGAAGTGGCAGACACCAGCACAGAGAGCAACTGAGACCACTCTGCTGTAGAGTAGTCCCAGGGAAGAGGAGACCTCTCACAGCCAGACCACCCCTCCCCTACAAATCATGAAACCAGGGGCCAGAGCACAAAAAGTCAGTGAGCAGGCCCACAGATCCCAACCCAAGAAGCTTGTGATAGAGCCTCCTGAGCCCCAGAAGCAGAGATGCACTTTAGAAGTCAGGAGGAATAAAAATAAAAACACCATGAATAAAACACTTTAAAAAGCTTTCAAAGAACGTTGATTTCTATTATGGAGACAGGGAAGATCAAAATACCAGCTCAGAAGAGGACAGCATGGACACTATACCCACATCTGAAATCTCAAAAGGGAGTGTGAACTGGTCTCCAGACCAAAAAGCACTCCTGGAGGAACTCAAGGAGGACTTTACAAACCAAATTAGAGGATTAAAAGAAAAAACGGGAAAAAATCACCAAGGAAAACAAATCTTTAAAAAGTAAAATCGGCTAAATGGTTAAGGAGATTCAGACTATAAATGGAGAAAATGTCTCATTGAAAAGTAAAATCAACCTAATGAAAAAGGAGATAGAGAAGCTAAAAGATGTAAGCTACACATTAAAATTAGAATTGGGAAAGTAGAAGCTAATGACTCTATGAAATATCAAGTATCAGTGAAACAAAATCTAAAGAATGAAAAAATACAAGGAAGTGTGAAATATCTGATTGGAAAAACAACTGACCTGGAAAATATATCCAGGAGATATAAGCTAAGAATTGTTGGTCTACCAGAAAGCCACAACAAAAAAGAGCCTGGACAATATCTTTCAAGAAATCCTCAAGGAAAACAGCATGAACCAGAGGGTAAAATAGTCATTGAAAGAATCCACTGCTCACCCCGTGACAGAGATCCCAAACTGAGAACTCTAAGAAATATTATAGCCAAATTCCAGAATTATCAGGTCAAGGAGAGAATACTGAAAGCAGACAAAAAGAAACAATTCAAATATCGTGGAACTACAGACAGGATCACACAGGATCTTTCAGCTTCTGCATTAAATGACAGGAGAAATTAGAATACAATATTCTTAAAGGCAAAAGAGCTTGGACTACTACCAAGGATCAACTACCCAACAAAACTGAGCATAATTTTTCAGGCAAGGAGATGGACATTCAATGAAATAAAGGAATGCCAGACCTTCATAATGAAAAGGTCAGAGCTCAATGGAAAATTTGATCTTCAAATACAAAGCTCAAGAGAGACATAAAAAGGTAAACAGGGGGAAAAAATCCTTGTTAACCAATAAGGCAAATTATTTACATCCTTACATAGGATTATATCAATTATGTATGTTTCATATATGTCAATCTTGAGAATAGTATAGTTATTAAGACAATTGAAAGGGATATACATAGACTGTGGGTGGTAGTATAAAATAATAGATATAATGATAAAAAACATAATTAAGAGATACAAAGTGATGGTTCTGGGAGAAGAGGTAAGGAGGTAGTAGAAAAGGATAAATTACATCACAAGAAGAGGCACAAAAACATTATAGCAGAGGGAAAGAAGTAGGGAGAAGAGCAGTATTTGACCTTTACTCTCATCAGATTTGGTTCAAGAAGGGAAAAATATATTCTGATAAGTATAAAAATCAAACTTGTCCTGCAGGCAGTAGGAAAGGGGAAAGAAAAAGGAGGGGTTGGTTAGAAGGGAGGGAAGAAGTAGCAAGGTGAAAAAGGTAAGATAAGGAGGGGAATCAAGAGGGAGGGTAAACTGAGGAAGGCTGTGATCAAAGGCAAAACTCTTTTGAGGACTGGAAGGGAGACGGGAGAAACAAAAACTTAAACAAGGGGGAAATGGGTTGGAGAAAAAGACACAGATAGTAATCAAAACTGTGAATGTGAATGGGATGAACTCTCCCATAAAACAGAAGCAGATAGCAGATTGGAATAAAAACCACAATCCTACAATATGTTGTCTACAAGAAACATATTTGAAACAGCGGATACACACAAGGTAAAAACCTGGAGTAGAATATATTGTGTTTCAGCTAATGTAAAAAAAGGAGGGGTAGCAATCCTAATGTCAAACAAAGCAAAAGGAAAGGGAGATATAATTAAAATAGATAAGGAAGGACACAATATACTGCTAAAAGCCCCCATAGATAATGAAGCAATATGATTATTTAACATATATGCACCAAGTGGTACAGCATGCATACTCTTAGAGGAGAAGGTAAGGGAGGTGCAGGAAGAAAGAGATAGAAAAAGTGTACTAGTGGGGGACTTCAGACTCCCCCTCTCTGAACTTGATACATCTGACCTCACAATCAATAAGAAAGAAGTTAAGGAGGTGAATAGAATTTTAGAGAAGGCAGTTGATAAGCCTCTAGAGAAAACTGAATGGGAATAAAAAGGAATATATTTTTTTCTCAGTGGTATATGGCACATACTCAAAAATTGACCATATACTAGGGCATAAAACCCTCACAATTCAGTACCAAAAGGCAGAAGAAGTCAAAACATCTTTTTCATATCATGATGCAATAAAAATTATTTGTAATAAAGGACTATGGAAAAATAAACTAAAAATTAATTATAATCCTAAGGAATGATTGGATTAAAGAACAAATCAGAGAAACAATTAATAACTTCATTCAAGAGAACTACAATAATGAGAAAGCATTCCAAAACTTATGGGATGCAAAAAAGAAGGTATTAGGGAAGTTTTATATCTCTAAATGCTTACATGAATAAAATAGATGAAAATGACATCAATGAATTGGGCATGCTACTGAAAAAGCTAAAAAAGAATAAATTAAATATCTTCAATTAAAAAGCAAATTAGAAATACTGAAAATCAAAGGAGAGATCAATAAAACTGAAATCAAGAAAAATATTAGATAAAACTAAGAGCTGGTTTTATGAAAAAAACAATAAAATTGTTAAAACATTTGTTAAATTTCATTAAAAAAAGAAAGAAGAAAACAAATTACCAGTATCCAAAATGAAAAAGTTGAATTCACCTCCAATGAAGAGTAATTAAAACAATAATTAGGAATTATTTTACTCAATTGTATGTCCATAAATTTGACAACCTTAAGGAAATGGATGAATATTTACAAAAATACAAATTGCCCAGGTTAACAGAAGAGGAAGGAAAGTACCTAAATAACCCCATCTCAGAAAAAAGAAATTGAGCAAGCCATCAATGAACTCCCTAGGAAAAAATCCCCAGGGCCACATAGCTTTACATGTGAGCTCTATCAAACATTTTAAAGAGCAATTAATTCCTATACTTTATAGACTATTTGGGAAAATAGGTCAAGAAGGAGTCCTACCAAATTCTTTTTGATGACACAAAATGGTACTAATACCCAAACCAGGAAGAGTCAAAACAGAGAAAGAAAATTATAGACCAACTTCCCTATTGAATATTGATGCAAATATTTTAAGTAAAATATTAGCAAAAAGATTGTAGCAACTTATCATGAGACTAATACACTATGACCAGGTAGGATTTATTCCAGGAATGTGGGACTGGTTCAATATTAGGAAAACTCTCAGCATAATTGATCATATCAACAAGAAAACTAGCAGAAACCATATTATCATCTCAATAGATGCAGAAAAAGCCTTTGACAAAATACAACACCCATTCCTATTAAAAACGCTAAAAAGCATAGGAATAAATGGTGTCTTCCTTAAAATTATAAATAGCATCTACTTAAAGCCATCAACAAACATCATTTGTAATGGGGATAAGCTAGATGCATTCTCAATAATATCAAGGGTGAAATAAGGATATCCATTATCACCCCTATTATTCAATTTGGTACTAGAAATGTTGGACGTAGCAATAAGAGAAGAAAAAGAAATTGAAGGAATTAGAATAGGCAAAGAAGAAACTAAATTATCACTTTTTGCAGATGATATGATGATTTACTTAGAGAATGAAGTAAAAAACTACTTGAAATAATAAACAACTTTAGCAAAGTTGCAGGTTATAAAATAAACCCACAAGAATCCTCAGCATTCTTACACATTACTAACAAAGCTCAACAGCAAGTGATACAAAGAGAAATTGCATTTAAAGTTACTGTATACACTATAATATAATAAAAATGACAATTTTACCTAAATTAATTTACTTATTCAGTGCCATGCCAATTAAACTACCAATAATTATTTTACAGAGCTGGATAAAATAATAACAAAATTCATCTGGTAGAACAAGAGGTCTAGCGTATCTAGTGAAATAATGAAAAGCAATGCTAGGGAAGGTGGCCTAGCCATACCAGATATTAAACTCTACTATCATCACCAAAACTACTTGGTACTGGCTAAGAAACAGAGTGGTGGATCAATGGAATAGGTTAGGTATACAAGATGCAGTAGTCCACAACTATAGCAATCTAATCTTTGATAAACCCAAAGAATCCAGCTTTGAGGCTAAAAACTCACTATTTCACAAAAACTGCTGGGAAAATTGGAAAATGGTAGGGCAGAAACTGGGCACAGATCAATATCTTACACCATATACCAAAATAAAGTCAAAATGGGTTCATGATTTAGGAGTAAAGGCTGATAATATAAGTAATTTTGGAGAGCAAGAAATAGTTTACCTATCAGATTTATGGGAAAGGGAAGAATTCATGACCCAACAAGAGATAGAGAGCATTACAAAATGCAAAATGGATAATTTTGATTATGTTCAACTGAAAAGTGTTTTTGTATAAAGGCCACATCTCTAAAATATGCATGGAACTGAGCCAAACTTATAGAATACAAGTCATTTCCCAATTGATAAATGGTCAAAGGATATGAACAGGCAGTTTTCAGAGGAAGAAATTAAAGATATCTATAGGCATATGAAAACATGCTCTAAATCACTATGTATTAGAGAAATGCAAATCAAAACAACTTTTAGGCACCACAGCTCTACTGTCAGATTGGCCAACATGACAAAACAGGAGAAAGATAAATGCTGGAGAGTATATGGGAAAATTGGGACACTGTTACATTGCTGGTGGTACTGTGAACTGATCCAGCCATTCTGGAGAGTAATTTGGAACTATCCCCAAAGGGCTATAAAAATTTGCATACCCTTTGACTCAGAAATACCCAGGGGTTGCATCACAAAGAGATCACACAAGTGGGAAAGGGATCCATATGTACAAAAATATTTATTGCAGCTCTTTTTTGTGGTAGCAAAGAATTGGAATCAAGGGAATGCCCATCAATGGGGGAATGGCTAAACAAACTGTGGTATATGAATGTCATAGAATACAATTGCAATATAAGAAATGTGGAAGATACCGACTTCATAATAACCTGGAAAGACCTACATGATATGATGCTGAGCGAACTAGGAGAACATTGTACACAGCCACAGACATATTGATTCTGTGAGGAGTAACTTTGATAGACTTGTCTCTTCTCAGCAATATAAGGGTCAAAGTCATCTCCAAAGGACTCATGATGGAAAGAGCTATCTACATCCAGAGAAAGATCTATGGAGTCTGAATGCAAATTGAGGCAAATGATTTGCTAACTTTTTCTTCTTTTTCCTTTTCACCTTTTTTCTGGTTTTGTTCTTCTTTCTAATGATTCATTCCATTGGTCATAATTCTTCTTTACAACTTGACTGTTGTGTAAATAAGTTTGATGTGAAGGTATATGTAGAAGATATATTGTATTCATTGCCGTCTTGGAGGGGAGGGGAATGAAGAAAATCTGGAACTCAAAAATATATACCACTGAGTGTTGTAAACTAAAAATAAAAAAAAAATCTTAAAAAAAAGAATGCCAATGATTTATATGGGTTTAATTTGTATCCTGCAACTTTGCTAAAGTTGTTCATTATTTCAAGTAGTTTTTTACTTTACTCTGTAGGATTCTCTAAGCATATCATTATATCATCAGTAAAGAGTGATAACTTAATTTCTTCTTTGCCTATTCTAATTCCTTCAGTTTCTTTTCCTTCTCTTATTGCTAAAGCTAATATTTCTAGTACCATATTGAAGAATACTGGTAATAATTAATGTACATCCTTGTTTCACTCTTGATCTTATTGGAAAGTCATCTAGCTTATCCTTATTACATACAATGCTTGCTGAAGGTTTTAGGTAGATGCTACTTATCATTTTAAGGAAGGTTCCATTTGTTGCTTGTTCTCTAGTCTTTTTAATAGGAATGTGTGCTTTATTTTGTCAAAAGCTTTTTCCGCATCAATTGAGATTATCATATGGTTTTTGTTAGTTTTGTTGGTGATATGGTCAATTATGCTCATAATTTTCCTAAAATTGAATCAGCCCTGCATTCCTGGAATAAATCCTACCTCATCCAAGTGTTTTATTCTCATGATAACTTGCTGCATTCTTTTTGCTAATAGTTTACTTAAAATTACTGTATTTATATTCATTAGGGAAATTGGTCTAGAATTTTCTTTCTCTGCTTTGGTTCTTCCTAATTTATGTATTGGTACCATATTTGTATCATAAAAAAGAATTTGGTAGGACTCCTTTTTAACCACTTTTCCCAAGCAGTCTATATAGTATTGGAATCAGTGGTTCTTTAAAAATTTGATAGCAATCACATGAAATCCATCTGGCCCTGGAGATTTTTTCTTAGGGAATTCATTGATGGCTTGTTCAATTTCTTTTTTTGAGATGTAGTTATTTAAGTATTTTACTTCCTCTTCTGTTAATCTGGGATATTTATATTGTATATATATATATATATATATATATATATATATATATATATATATATATATATATATATATATATATATATATTTATATTGTATATATATATGTGTGTGTGTATAAAATATTGTTTAAAATTGTATGATATAATATACATTATATATTATATCAATATATTATTATATATAATAATATATCCTAATATAATATATTGTTTATACTTCATTAAGATCATCAAATTTATGGGCATACAGTTGGCCAAAATAATTCCAAATTACTGTTTTAATTCCCTCTTCATTGGTGATGAATTCATCCATTTCATTTTTAATACTGGTTATTTAGTTTTCTTTTTTTAAATCAAATTAACCAAAAGTTTACCAATTTTATTGCTGTTTTCATAAGACGAGCTCTGAGTTTTATTAGTTAAATAGTTTTCTTAATTTCAATTTTTTAATCACTCCTTTGATTTTCAGTATTTCTAATTTGGTATTGGGGCCTTTTAATTTGTCCTTTTTCTAGCTTTTTCAGTGGTATGCCCAATTCATTGATCTTCTTTTATCTATTTTATTCATGTAAGTATTCAGAGATATAACCGTTCTCTTAAGAGCTGTTTTTGCTGCATTCCATAAGTTTTAGTATATTGTCTCATTATTGTCATTCTCTTGAATGAAGTTATTCATTGTTTCTATGATTTGTTGTTTGACCCACTCATTATGTAGGGTTAGATTATTTAGTTTCTAATTAATTTTTAGTCTGTCTTTCCATGGACCTTTATTTACATATGATTTTTTATTTCATCATGATCTGGAAAGGATGCATTTAATATTGTTGCCTTTCTGCACTAGATTGTGAAGTTTGTATGCCCTGGTACCTGGTCAATTTTTATGCATATACCACGTAACATTGAGAAAAAGGTATATTCCTTTATATCCCCATTCAGTTTTCCACAGAGGTCCGCTGTATCTATCTTTTGTAATATTCTATTCACCTCCTTAACATCTTTCTTACTTCCTGTGGAGTAAAATATCCAATTGAGTAAGTATGTTATTCCCTCCTCAAGCTGAATCTGAGGAGAGTAAGATTTCCTCATTCCCCCTCACCTGCTCCCTCTTCCCTTCTGTATTAGGAGGGCAGAGTTTATAATCTCAAAGAGGATCATAAACATGTCTGAAAGGTTCGGAACTGCCGGATATAAGAAACTCTCAAAGTAGAAGGCAGAAGAATCAAAACATATATTTAGGCTCCACAGTAACCAACCCATGAACCAGCAACCCCATTTTGATATATTGATCAAAAGCTTCCAGGCCCAATAAGTACGCCTTGAAAGAGTAACCAGGAGGCTACAGAGAAGCATGATTGCGTAAAGCAAAATCATGCTTCCCCCTCTATGGTAAAAAGATTACCCACTGGCCTGAAGTCTTTGTTCAGCTTCCTCCCGTAGGTCAGCTCTGCTACTGGCAGCTCCTGCTTCAGCTGTGGCTGTGGCTGTGGCTGTGGCTGTGGTTGTGGCTGTGGCTGTGGCTGTAGCTATAGCAGCCTCTGGCTCCAACGGGAGCTGCTTTTAACCATCCAGCTTCTGCGGGGGTGTAAGGTACGCCGGGGAAAGCACAGGTTCTTTCAATCTGCTTAAGCAAGGTGAAGGGGTTGACCAGGAAAGCACAGGTTCTTTCCATCAGCTTAAGCAAGAGAAGCAAGGTGAAGGGGCCGACAAGCTTACTCCAGTCCAACATACAAACAGCATTCAGTTCAGGGGAAAAAGCCAAACTAGTCAAGGCCACTTGTTGACTAAGTGCTAAGGAGCCCATTTTTGGTTGCCAATACACCTTCCAACAGAATTTCTTTTTCTTGCCACTTTTACATGATGTAATTTACCACATTCTATTTCTCCCTTTCTCCTTCTCTCAGTATATTTCTCTGTCAAACCTTAAATTTATTTCATTTTTTTAGATGTCAACTCTTCACATTCAACTAACCCTGTGCCCTCTGTCTATATTACCTTCAATTTCCCTAATTCTGAGAAAGGTCTCTTGAATTACACACATCATCTTTCCATGTGGAAATGTAAACATAACAGTTCAACTTTAATAAGTCCCTTATGAATTCTCTCTCTTGTTTACCTTTTCATGCTTCTCTTGATTCTTGTATTTGAAAGTCAAATTTTCTATTCAACTCTGGTCTTTTCATTGAGAAAGCTTGAAAGTCCTCTACTTTATTGAAAATCCATATTTTGCCTTGGAGCATTAAGTTTGGCTCGATAGGTGATTCTTGGTTTTAATCCTAGCTCCTTTGACCTCCAGAAGATCATATTCCAAACCCTTCGATCCCTTAATATAGAAGCTGCTAGATCTTGTGTTATTCTGATTGTGTTTCCACAACACTCAAATTGTTTCTTTCTGGCTGCTTGAATTATTTTCTGAATTGACCTGGAAACTCTGAAATTTGGTGACAATATTCCTAGGAGTTTTCTTTTTTTGGGATTTTTTTCAAGAGGCAATTAATGGATTCTTTCAATTTCTACTTTACCCTCTGGTTCTAGAATACCAAGGCAGTTTTCATTGATAATTTCTTGAAAGATGATGTCTAGGCTCTTTTTTTGATCATGGCTTTCAGGTAGTCCAATAATTTTTAAGTTATCTCTCTTGGATCTTTTCTACAGGTCAATGTTTTTTTCCAATGAGATGTTACACATTGTCTTCCATTTTTTCATTCCTTTGTTTCTGTTTTATAATATCTTGGATTCTCATAAAGTCACTAGCTTCTACTTGCTCCAATCTAATTTTTAAGGTGTCAGTGGTCTTTTGGACCTCCTTTATCATTTGGCTACTTCTGCCTTTCAAGGCATTCTTCTCTTCATTGGTTTTTAGGAGCGCTTTTGACATTTGGGTTAGTCTATTCCTTAAGGTTTTATTTTCATCAGTATTTTTTGCTGCCTGTTCATGTTCCCAGCCAACTACTAGAGCCTTGAGCTTTTTGTCAGGATATGACTGCTTATAGAGTAGAGAGTATTTTGTCCTAAGCTTTAGGGTCCAAGCACTGCTGTTTTCAGAGTTACTTCTACTCCACCACCACCCCAGGCTCTGTCACAGTAGCACTCCTCCCCCACAAGAACCACCAACCACCACTGCCATCCAGTTCCAAGCAGGGTACAGCAAGAGGAACTACCTCTGTACCCATAAAGCATTCTTTGCTCTCCTTCTCCGATCTGCTGCTAGATTCCTCCCACTTTTTGAGCCAGAGACTCAGGAAGCAGCTGTTGCTGGAGCTCTGGAAGCATCCTCAGGAGCTTCCTACTGCTGCCACAGCCACCACTGCACCACCTCTGCCACCCCAGATATGGGGCCGGACCACTCTAAACTCAATCCCACAGTTTCACACGAAGCTGCTCCTTGGCGTTTGTGTGTTGAAAAGTCTGATAATTGCCACAGCTCTAATGCCCTAAGGCCTGTTCTGTTCTGGCCAACTGACTCAGGTCTGATCTGTCCTGGTGCGGCCCACACTGGGCTGTGCTCCGCTCCCAGCACCATGGGATAGATCCTTCCCAGTGATCATCCAGGCCCTCCTGGCCTGGAGACCTGTTTCCATCTTGCATTTCATGGGTTTGGTAGCTCTAGAATTTGTTCAGAGCCATTCTTACAGGTGTTTGAAGTGAAATGCGGGAGAGCTTAAGCAAGTCCCTGCTTTCCAGCCTCCATCTTGACTCTGCCTTCAGCTTATTTCTTCACTCTTAGTTCTGCTTCCAGGGTGGTGGTTGTACTGTCTCAAATTTCAGGGGTTTTGTGAAAGTGTTTTCAGAGATACTGCTACAAACCAGTAAGTTTTCAGTTCTTCTAAGGTGGTATGATCTAAGAAGGGGTGTTTACTACTCTTCTGGCTTGTGCTATAGTTTGTGAGTTATCACAAGCACTCTTTTCTTCCATGGAACTGTGATGAGGATTTCAGCTTCCCTGTGCCTGCAAGTTCTGGTATGCTACTGCTTCTCCTTGCCCTGGGATTGCCTCCAAGGTCTGGATCCAAGTATGGGCAAAGCAACAGAGTCCTTCCCCTAGCTGAGAAAAGACAGTCCTGTAGTCTCTTTCTGAATGATTGTTCAACCCCATTACTGTCCGGGGGTTGAGAGCTCTGGAAGCAGCTACTGCAGCTGCTGACTTCTTCTCCCCCAAGGCCTGTTCCTGGTTTGTTGGGGCCAGGTCTGCACCAACACAACCTGCACTGGACTACACTCCACTCTCATCCTGGTGCAACAGACCTTTCCTGGTGACCTTATTAGTTTTCTTTGACTGGAAAATTGTTTCACCCCATCCTTTTCCGGGTTCTCCCACTCCAGAATTTATTTGGGGGAATTATTAAGTTTTTCAGAAGGGTTTTGGTGAGGACTAAGGTGAGTCCTACCTGTTCTCTGCCATTTTCCACAGGATTCTTGTCCAATCTGGAACTGTGACTGTGGTTTCAGCTTCTCTCTGGCTGCAAGCTCTGGTGTATAGTGCTCTGCCTCACCCTTGGACTGTGACCCAGATTCAATTATGGGCAATGTAACAGAATTCTGCCCCCAGTGCCAGCAAAAGGACCCCTGTAATCACCTTCTGACCAATTGTGTGACCCTTCCCCCCACCATCTGTGGTCTGAAAAAGTGCCACTGCTGCCTCTGATTCAGTTGTCCTGAAGCCTACTGCTGGTTTTCTGGGCAAGGCCTCTGCTGGACTGTGCTCTATTCTTACCCTGGTGCAACAGATTATTTTGCCAACCTTCTAAGTGGTCTTGGACTGGAAAGTTCTTTCACCTCATTCTTTTGTCAGCTCTGTTGCTTCAGAATGTGTTTTGAGAAGTTATTTAAAATTTTTCAGAGGAGTTTAGGGAAGAGCTCAAGTGAGTGCCTGCCTTTACTCTACCATATTGGTTCTGCCTCATGATTTTGATTTTTCAAATAAAAATAAATGTTTGATTGATTGAATAATGAGCTTACCATCTTTCTAAGGAGATATTATTTACACATACAAATCAACTAGAAAACAAAACAGTATTTAAGAAAATTGTTAGCTTTGTGTGACAGAAAGAATGAACAATAGGAATAGGAGATGTAGGAATGCCAGTATGATAAAATGATAATTATAAGATTGTTAATTAGATTATCTCTTCACTGACAGATATGCAGGCAAAGTGTGAAAAAAACTCTAGGCATCTCTGATGTCTTGTCTACTCATTGTCAAACACTTGGATATTTTGTAAGATCTGAATTTTCATCAGATTTTTCATTTGTGAATTAGATGGTTTGACATCTTGAAGACAAAGCCATATTCTCAATTTATCCAGCAAGAATAGATGTGTAATGCTGTCTTTTACCTTGCATAAGAAATGGATAATATATGAGTCCAACCGTGAGGCAATAATAACAATGTAGATGATAATTGTCAAAATACCTATGTGGTTCTGTATCGCAAAGTATACGAGACTCTCCACATAGAAGGTAGCAGAAGTAAAGCATTTATTCAGGCACCAGTGAATCATATTCCACAAGCCATTTATCCAGTTTCTCACAGCAGTAAAACATTCCACACACAATATAACAACCTGGAGCCTCGCCATACCAAAACCTCTCCAACACCCTGCTAGGGTCTTGCCAAAAACAAACTTACAGTTCAGCTAAGTCAGCTTGTTCAGTTCTAACAGTCATGAAGGTGAGCATTAGCAGCCATTAGTAGCCATAACTGTCCTTACTGTCCTCTCTCTCTCTCTCTCTCTCTCTCTCTCTCAGCATTTCCTATGACATAACTTCCTTTTCCTGTCAGGAAGCTCCTCCCAACACATGTGTCTCAGGCTTCCTGTGACATATGAAAGGTTATATGGCCTATTAATGGGTGAGAAAGATCTTCAAATCCAAATTGCCACTACAATAAGAAATAAGAAGTGGTACACCTTTCAAGATTTTGTCATCAGTCATTCCTATTTAGCCGTGACATAGTCACAGTGAACTTAATTCTTACACTGAGTCTAAGATGCAAGAGTCATAGCATCATAGATTTAGGTCTAGAAGGTATATTGTAGTCATCAACTCTATCCTTCTTTATTTCACAAATGAGGAAATAGAATCCTAGAAATATTAAATGACTTAATCAAAGATATGAAGATTATTGTTGCTGTTCAGTCCTGTCTAAATCTTCATGACCCCATTTGGCATTTTCTTGATAAAAATGTTAAAGTGGTTTGCCATTTCCTTCTACAGCTTATTTTATATATGAAGAAACTAAGTCAAATAGGGTTAAGTGACTTGCCCAGGGTCACACCATTATTAAGTGTCTGAGGTAAAATTTGAAAATAAGAGAGCTCTAATTTTAGTGTGCTTTCTGCAATTTGATAGCCTTTTGATTACAGAACCAGGTGAGGGTTGCTTGCCTGATTCACAACAAAGTCTTGGCCTTCTGTCATCACCAAGTATCCAGGCATTGGATTTAGACATCTAACGTGTTCCAGGGCCTATTGCCACAGATTCCATAGGGAAGATCTGGCTATTCTCAGAGCCTTGGATTTAAACGGCATCTCTTCTTCAAAAAGTGACTCTTCATTGTAGAATACAAACTTCTTGGAATGGTAAAAATCTCCAACCAATTAGCACTAAAAGGCCTTAAGTCTATTTTTTAACTTCCTGTTCAGGAATGGCCAATCTCTATCACAGCTCTTCTTTTGACTAAGGGTTAGAAACACCTTGCCTTTCCCCAGCTGATGTTCACTCAATAAACTGTGTTCCACCAGCAGGTGTAGTAGCTGCCCTTACAATAAGCCCGTGATTTATTTCTGAGGATAACTTGGTTTTTCTAAAACCAGTTTCATTTTTACCTTCTATAAAAATTAATTTTAAAAATGAGAAAACTTGAAAAAATAGCCCAGGTTTAAGGTTATAAGATATAAAAGATATAAGGTTATAGGATTATAAATTTAGTACTGAAAGGAACTTTCAAGGACATTAATTTAGAGTAAGGAAAGCGAGGCCCATAATGATTGAGTAACTTGCACAAGATACATAGGAAGTAAATGGCACAAACAAGATTTGATCAAGTGTTTTAACTCCAAAACTAACATTTTTTATATTGTACCATCCTACTACTCCTACCTGGCTTCTTTTTTACCCCTTAGATAGATAGATAGATAGATAGATAGATAGATAGATAGATAGACAGGCATATACACACAGAGAGAGAGAGAGAGACAGATATTGTTACTGATATAGATGATACAGATATAGCTAGATATAGATGGATGTATACATATACATTTGTGTATGTGTGTTACTATACACATATATGTGTATCTATGTGTATCTATATAAGTACATATTTGTATATATGTATATGTGTGTATATACCATATATCATGTAGAACTATATGCATGTGTATAGATATAGATATATGCTTATATACCTATGTGTGTGTGTATATATATATATATATACATATATATATATATATACACAAACACACACACATACATATACATACATTTATACATATACGTATTTTATCTCTTATTTGGTCATAAATTCTTCCCTTCTCCATAAATATGAGAAGTAAACTATTCCCTGCTCTCCTAATTTGCTTATGGCATCATGTCTAAGTCATGTATCCATTTTCACCTTATCTTAGTGTGAGATGTTGGTCTATGCCTAGTTTCTGCCATACTATTTGCCAGTTTTTCCAGAAATTTTTGTTAAATAGTGAGGTCTTCTTCCAGAAGCTGGAGTCCTTGGGTTTATCAAACCATAGATTAATATAGTCATTGACTACTGTGTCTTGTAACTACCCTATTCATCCCCTCTATTCCTTAGCCAATAGCAAATACTTTCAATGATTGCCCCTTTATAATATAGTTTTAGATCTGATAAAGGCAGGCCAACTTCCTTTGCATGTTTTCCCCACTAATTCCTTTATATTCTTGACCTTTTGTTCATCCAGATGAATTTTCTAATTATTTATAATAATTATTATTTTTATTGGTATGACACTGAATTAATAATTTAATTTAGGTAAAATTTTCATTTTTATCATATTATCTTAGCCTACCCATGAGTAATTGATATTTTTCCATTTTTTTAGATCTGACTTTATTTTTGTGAAAAGTGTTTTGTAGTTGTGTTCATATAGTTCCTGGGTTTATATTGCCAGATAGACTCCTCAATATTTTATATGGTCTAGAGTTATTTTTAATGGGACTTTTCTTTCTCTCTCTTGATGCTGGGCTTTGTTGGTAATATATAGAAATGCTGATAATTTCTTTGGGTTCATTTTATATTCTGGAACTTGGCTAAAGTAGTTAGTTGTTTCAAGCAGTTTTTTAGTTGATTCTGTGAAATTCTTTTAACCAGCTAATCAATGTGGAAGGAGGGGTACCTATCATGTGCACCATCTTGTACTAGACACTGATAGAGCTATAGATATAACCCAGTGAAATAATCATTTTAGCATTTGATATTTGATTATTTTAATTGGTTTTCAATATAGGCATTTTATATATTTTCAACCAGGAATTTCTTGAGTTGTTCAGTAACTTTCCCCCCAACACATTTAACTGTTGCTATTTTATTCCGTATATAATCACATATGAATCTGCAAAGAATTTGTCCTTTACCATTTACCATGTTGATCTCAAATTGTGTCTCTTTCTATTTTTGTTTCTCTGTTTCTCTCCCTTTCTTTGTGCCTCTCCTACACACATATACACTCATGCATGTGCACACAAACACGTAATTTTGGAGGAATACTTTAAGATGCATCTTTAAATTACAGAATATATTCTTCATTCTTTTAATAAAAGTAGTTGTGTACTGTACCATAATTTATCTGTGTTAGGCAATGTCAAAGCCTGGAATAGTTTTTATTCATTTTTCTTCAGCAAGATATATACATATAAATTTATATTCACATATACCTATATACACACACTTATATGTACACACATATACACATATATGTATACACACGCATATATATGCATTATATATATATATCTCACATATATGTGTATATATCCATGTCTAGCTATATCTATATCATCTATATGAGTATTGATATCTATGTATACATGTGATATATGTATCTCTGTGTGTATATGCTTATCTATCTATCTATCTATCTATCTATCTGATAGAAATGAAGTCAGGTGGGAGGCAGTAGGATGGTACAACATAAAAAGTGTTAGTTTTGGAGTCAGAGCAATAGATCAACATCCAGTCCTTTCAAGATGCCTCAGTATTAATCACAGTACGAGTTTAATGGCCATATGAGAAATTATATTATGGTGAAAAAAACCAAACCTTTTCTTCTTACAAGGGCTGGATATCACCATTCTTTAGTTTTCCAGATGTCCTGCTAACTGAACTATTATACAGACTTGCATGTAGGGGTTGAAGAACATGAGATGATCTAGAACAGAGAGACTGAGTATATTAATTT
Organism: Trichosurus vulpecula; assembly: GCF_011100635.1. Classification (NCBI taxonomy): domain Eukaryota; kingdom Metazoa; phylum Chordata; class Mammalia; order Diprotodontia; family Phalangeridae; genus Trichosurus; species Trichosurus vulpecula. The sequence goes on along the minus strand of NC_050575.1, from coordinate 245,378,647 downwards.
GCCCTGTGGCTTTTAAATTTTTGTGCCACTTGATTTTATTTGGTTCACTTCATGTCTTTTAGACCCTGGGCTTAGTCAGTAGTAGGACTTGTTTTCACAATGAATTTGTAGCTACTTCTGTACTGCCAATTTTCTTTCTCTCTCAAGATTATAGAGGATTTTACAAGTGACTTTTTGATATTCTTGATAATATCACTATCAGATAACATAGGCTTATTACACTTTCATACAACTATTACATTTTGTTTTGTTTTGTATCCCTAGTTAAATAGGAGAACTTATTATGAAAAACAGAGATAATGTATTTAAAGAAAAAAGTGGAACATGCCTCAAGCTAGGGAAGTAGAGAGAGTGAAAAAAGGAATATGCTTCTGAAACAAACACAATATTACTGTGAAATTTCATTGAAACATGTTTCACATGAGTAATGCCAAATTGTCATCTATCCTTTGACTGAATGAGTAGGAAATCATCATCTCTGAGAAATAGCGATAGTTCTCTATCTCTGTTTCTCAGTCTCTCTTCGTGTATGTGTGTATGTATATATGTTGTCACAAATTAAGGCATCCTCACTTCAATACTCCCTTGAGGAAGAGGGTACTATACTTATTTGGATCAACATCACCATCCATTGTGAAATGTACATTGAAATTCTTAATTCACAAATGGGGGTAAGGAAGGCAAGTAAGCAGAAAAATTATTTAGCTACACTAGGATTCCTAATTTTTTTCTTCCCTTCCATTGTAAAAGTTCTTTCATACCTCTTTTACAAGATGATTTACCTCATTCTTCCTCTCCTTTCCACCTCGTCCCAATGGATCCTTCTTTCTTACTCCCCTAATTTTATTTTTTTGAATATCATACTATCGTAGTCATACGTCTTTCTCATCTCTTAATTTTATTTTATTTTTAGATATTATGTCTCATAGTTAATTCAAACCTATGCCCTCTGTCTATGTATATTTCCACCCTAATAATGATAAAGTTCTTAGGAGTTACAAGTATCATCTTCCCAAGTAGGAATGTAAACAGTTTAACCTTATTGGATCATTTATAATTTCTCTTTCTTGCTTACTATTTTATACTTCTCTTGAGTCTTGTATTAGAAAGTAATATTTTCTATTCAGTTCTGGTCTTTCCATAAGAAATTTTAAAAGTACTCTATTTCATTAAATATTAATTTTATCCCAGTGGATGATGCTTACTTTTTCTGGGTAGGTGATTCTTTGTTATAATCCTAGGTCCTTTGGCTCCTGGTATCATGTTCCAAGACCTCAGATCCTTTAATGTAGAAGCTGTTAAATGTTGTGTTATCCTGACTATGGCTCCACAATATTTGGGTTTTTTTCTGGCTGCTTGCAATATTTTCTTTTTGACTTGGGAGTTTTGAATTTGGGTATAATATAACTGTGAGTTTATATTTTGGGATCTCTTTCAGGAAGATATTGGTGAATTTTTAAACTACTATTTTACTCTCTGGATCTAGGATGTCAGGGAAATTTTTCCTTTGATAATTTCTTAAAGGACAACGTCTAGGTTCTTTTTTTATCATGGTTTGAAGGTAGTCAAATAATTCTTAAATTATCTACCCTGGATCTATTTTCCCAGTCAGTTGTTTTTCCAATGAGATATTTCACATTTCTTCATTTTTTCCATTCTTTTGATTTTATTTTATTGTTTCTTAATGTCTCATGGAGTTATTAGCTTACACTTTCTCAATTTTAAATTTCCAGAGCATTGAAGGCTCTTCACAATTTGGGCCTACCTATTATTCCAGAGTTATCATATATTATTTTCCTCACATTTTCTATGCTACACTCAAGCTGTACTGTTCTGCTCAGAATACATTATGAATATTCCCACTTCTCTGTGCTATGTTCATTATGGCTGTGATATCCTTTCCCTTACATTCTATGTTTTGGTAATGTTTTCTCCCTCTTTGGCAAAATGGGGATTTAGAGCAAGTGTTGAAATAGGTTAGATATAAATCATGATACTGATTTACCTCCATGGATCTATATCAATGCCAGTCTGAAGTCATGATTGGGATATTATGAATGTCAATCTAAAGTAATTGTAATCTAGAAATTCCATAATCAACAAACAGTATGGCTTTCATTCAGTAGACTATACAAAAGAAGATTTCAGCTCAGTGTAAGGGGGGAAAATGAGTCCTGCCAATTAAAAATACTCAAAAGTAGAATGGGCTGTCCTTAAATGGCAGTGTTTATGTAAATGCTGCATGGCCACATGTCAGTAGTGTTGTAGAGAGAAATATTATTCAGATGAAGTTGAAATAGGAGAAGGGAATGGTAAACTGCTCCACTGTCCCTACCAAGAAAACCTCAAGTTGAGTCATGAAGAGTTTCACATAACCTAAAAACAACTCAACAACAACAACAAAGTTAGAATATGACATTATGACAATAAGAGTAATGTAAAATTCCCCTGTGCTGCTTATGTAGATGAAACATGTTCACCTGGGTCTGTCTAGATGTGGCTGACAGGCAGTCATGAATAAATATCACTAGTCTCCTTCCTCCAACCTTCCCTAAGAGCGATTTTGATTCCTGACGGAAGAGGATCAGGAGATTGGAGCCATAAAGCTTGCTGCTCTGCAAGCTTTGGTCAAGAAGGAATTTTTTTCTACATTTAAAGTGTTACTCTTATTTGCTATCTTTTTAATGCAGAACTCTAAGTTACATGTCTGGAAACTTTACTTTCTTTCCACTAAATGCCAACTATACAAAGATCACCATATGTAGCAGATAGAAAATAAACCCTTTTATTCAAGGCAGTAGCAAACAGAAATCTGCAAAGCTATATACATTAAAATATACCAGTGAATAGACAAAAATAATGAGCTCTTTCCCCTGGAGCCAAGATAGTTCAAGAGAGAGTGACACATACAGGGACAGAGACAAAAGTAGAGACAGACAGACACGGAGAACAGCTGATCTCACCCAAAGAGAAATCCGCTGTCTCTAGTGTGGCAAGCTGGAAATAGAGATGTAGTAAAAGTGCTGACTCTCCTATATGTCAAGTTCTACTCAAAGTCTTTGTCTCTATTCAGAGACCTCTCCTTGAAGAGAGCCTAGAACCATGTGTTTTCTCTCACAATTTCAGAAGCCAGAAAAATAAGAATCTCTCCTCTTTGAAACTCAGGTATAGAATACTGAGTAAACATTCTCTATCATTGTGGAAAATCTGGCATATGTAGGCTTGAGCTTTGCATTACAATATCAATAATTACAGCAATAATAAAAATAGCTTGAATTTATATAGCCTTTTACATTTTACAAATATTAAAGCAAATAAAAATTGACATGAGTTAAACACAGTTATTTGATCTTCATTTTAGTTAAGTACTAATTTTAGGGAAATATAATTATTGTTTTGGGGCAGTGAAATGGCACAGTGGATAGAGCACTGGGCCTGGAGGGAAGACCTGAATGACAATCCAGCTTTAGATATTCACTAGCTGTGTGACCTTGGGCAAGTCACTTAAAAATCTATTTGCCTCAGTTTCCTCATCTGTAAAAATGGTGATAATAACAGCACTTATCTTTATTATGAGACCCAATGAGATAATAATTATAAAGTGTTTAGTATAGTGCCTGGAAGTGTATAAATGTTAATTATTATTATTATTACCCCCATTTTGCAAGCAAAGAAACTGATGCTAAGAAAAGTTAATTGACTTGCACAACATCAGACAGCTAGATGGGTTTGAAGAAGGATTTGAAATCAGTTTTTACTGATTCCAAGCCCAGCATCCTTATACCCTTTATTAAACTATTCCTACTTTTTGAGATTGTTCAAGGTAGTCCTTCTAATTCTGAGAAACTATAATTCTTATAAGTCATGGAACCAATAGAAGAAAGAATAATAGAAAGGAGAGTGTTGCTTACAGTAACAAATTATATGGGGTAAGGTGGTAGCTGAATGAGATATATTAGTCAATGGAAGGTATGGGGAACAGCATGAATAAAACTATGGAGGTAGTAAAGTATAAAGAGTGTACTGAGGATACATTAATTCTAAGGGTTGGCCAAAATGGATTATTAGAGCTCTGTCCTCCACTCCAACTGCTGTGTATACTCATAAGCCATTCCCCATACTTGAAATGCATACCCCTTTATCTCCACCTTTCAGAAACTTTGTCTTAATTCAAGGCTCAATTCAGATGCCATCTGAATTTATGTACTGTTCTGTAAAGCATTTTTCTAATGTAATGGAAGCTGCTTCTGGAGATTCCAGCTCACAGATGGTAAGGGCACAAACAATTGGTCAAAAGGAGATTAATGGGGTCTTTTGCAGGACTGAGGCAGGACTATGTTGCTCTGCCCATATTCAAATCTGGGTCATAGGACTGGATGGCTGTCCCATGTCAAAGAGGAGCACTAACACACCAGAGCATGTGGCCACAGAGGAATGGGGACTCTCCTCAGTTCCAGGACAAAAAAAAGCATGCTTGTGGTCACTCATAGATGATAGCACAGACCAGAAGAATAGCAAATACCTCTCCTTATATCATACCAACTTGGAAGAACTGAAAACTTACAGGTCCCTAGAAGTTTCTCTGAAAACAGCTGCACAAAACTCCCGAAGTTTGGGACAATTCACCCTCCACCCTGAAAGCAGAACCCTACTTTAACAAAGAGTTAAAACTCAAGTAATAGGCTGGGGAAATGAGCAAAGAACAGAAAAAAGTCTGACTATAAAAAGTCACTAGGATGACAAGGAAGAAGATAACAAAGTCAAAGTTCCTACATCCAAAGCCTCCAAAAAAATATGAATTGGTTTCAAGCCATGGAAAAAATTCAAAAAAGGATTATGAAAATCCACTAAGAGAGGTAGAGGGAAAATAGGAGAGAGAAGTATGAGTGATACAAAAAAATCATAAAAAAAACAAGTCAACACCTTGGTAAGGAGACACAAAAATATTGAAAATCACACCTTAAAAACAGACTAGGCCAAATGGTAAGAGAGGTACAAAAAGGCAAAGAGGAGAAGAACGCCTTAAAAAAAACCATATTGAACAAATGGAAAAAGAGGCCCAAAAATTCACTGAAGAAAAGTCCTTAAAAAGTATAATTGGCCAAATGGAAAAGGAGGAACAAAATCTCACTGAAGAAAATAATTGCTCACAAATTAGAATTGAGCAAATGGAAACTAATGACTTTATGAGAAATCAAGAAACAATAAAACAAAACCAAAAGAATGGGAAAATAGAAGACAACATGAAATATCTCACTCGAAAAACAACTTACCTGGAAAATAGATCCAGGAGAGAGAATTAAAAAAAAACAACTTTTGGATTACCATGATCAAAGAAAGAGGTTAGCTATCATCTTTCAAGAAATTATCAAGGAAAACTGTCATGATATTCTAGAAAAAGAAGGTAAAATAAAAATTGAAAGAATCTACAGATTTCATCCTGAAAGAGATCTCAAATTGAAAACTCCTGGGAATATTATAGCTCAATTCCTGAGCTCCCAGGTAAAGGAGAAAATGTTGCAAGGAGTGAGAAATAAACAAATCAAGTATCATAAAGCCACAGTCAGTATAAAATAAGATTTAGCAACTTATATTTTACAGGATTGGAGGGCTTGGACTATGATATTGCTGATGGCAAAGGAGCTAGGATTACAACCAAGAATCACCTACCCAGAAAAACTGAGTATAATTCTTCAGGAGAAAAATGGATATTTAATGAAATAGAGAACTTTCAAGCATTCTGAATGAAAAGACCAGAGCTGACTAGAAAATTTGACTTTCACATGTCAGATGCAAGAGAAGTATAAAAAGGTAAACAGGAAAGGGAAATCATAAGGGCCTTAATAAGGTTGAACTGTTTATGTTCCTACATGGGAAGATGACACAACTCATAAGAACTTTCTCATTATCAGAGCAGTTAGAAGGGGTTTATATAGACAGAGGGCACAGGTGTGAGTTGAATATGAAGGAATGATATCTAAAAAATGAAAAATTAATGAGTAAGAGAGAAATATACTGGAAAAAATGGAAAGTGAGGAGTAGAATGGGATAAATTATCTCACATAAAGGAGGCAGGGAAAAAAAGCTTTTACAGTGGAGGGGAAGAGAGGAGAGATGAGGGGGAATAAGTTAGCTTTACTGTCATCAGAATTGACTCAAAGAAGGAATAATACACACACTCAATCAGGTATAGAAATCTATCTTACCCCACAGGAAAGTAGGAGTGGAAGGGCACAAGAGAAGGGTGGGGAGTGATAGAATGGAGGACAAATTGGGGGAGGAGATAATCAGAAGAAAACACTTTTGATGAGGGATAGCATGAAGGAAGAAAGAATAAATGGGGTGGGGGAAACAGTATGGAGGAAAATACAGTTAAGAACAGTAACTGTGAAAAAAAAGTTGAAGAAAGTTTTTTTCTGATAAATGTCTTGTTTCTCCAACAGAGAGAACTGAGTCAAACTTATAAAAAAAAAGGCCATTCTTCAAATGATAAATGATCAAAAAATATAAACAGCTTTCAGATAAAGTAATCAAAGCTATCTGTACCCATAGGAAAAATATCTCTAACTATTAATTGGAGAAATGCAAATTACAACAACTCTGAGGTACTTCCTTTTACCTATTAGATTGTCTAAGGACAGAAAATGAAAATGAGAAATATTGTAGGGGTTGTGGGAAAGATGAGACATTAATATGCTGTTGGTGGAGTTGTTGAACTGTTTCAACAATTAAGTAGAGCAATTTGGAACTATTCCCAAGGATCTATTAAACCATGAATACCCTTTGATCTAGCAGTGCCAATAAAGGGCCTGTATCACAAAAGAGATAATTTTTTAAAATAGAAAAGGACCTATACTTACAAGGGAATTTGTAGCAGCTTTTTCTCTGGTGGCAAAGAATTAGAAATTGAGGGGATGTCCATCAATTGGGGAATGGCTGAACAATTTGTAGTGTGTGATTGTGATGGTATACTATTGTGCTACAAGAAATGGTGATCTAGATGCTCTCAGTTAACCCTGGAAAGACTTACATGAGCTGATGCAAAGTGAAACACGATGTGTCCAAAGTAACAATAATATTATAAGATGATCAGCTGTGAATGACATTTATTCTCAACAATACAATGATCCAAGACAACTTTGAAGGACTTATGGTTAAAAATGCTACCCATCCCCAGAGAAAGAACTGATAGTGTCTGAATGCAGACTAAACATCTTTTATTTGCTTTATTTATTTTTCTTAATTTTTTTGGTTGGACTATGTTTTCTTTTACAACATAACTGTTACGGAAATGTTTTGCATGACTACACATATATGATCTATATTAAATTGCCTGCCTTCTCAATGAGGGTGGGTGGTGAGGGAGGAAGGAACAGAATTTGGAATTCAAACTTTTAAAAATTAATGTTTAAAATTGTTTTTACATGTAACTGTAGAAATACTAAACAATTTTTTAAAATAAAATTAGGATGATGAGCTCTCTCACTGGGAGCAAAGAATCTCAGCTCAAGAGAGAGTGAAACAGAGAAAGACTAAGACAGAGACATAGAAAGAATCAAAGGGACACAGGGACAGAGAAAGAGAGAGAAAGATATAGATGGAGACACAGATTATAAGATCTCACCCAAGGAGAAATTCCCCAAAGTATCTAAGCTGGGGATACACACATAATAGAGATGCTTGCTCTTCTATTATGTCAAGTACTTCCTGGAGATTTTTTCTCTAAATCCTTGGGGGCAGCCTTTTAATTGAGTCCAAGTTTTACAGAACAAATGCTTTTATTAAGGGGATTTGTTCTGTGAAGTTTGGATTCAGTCAAAGGTTACACTTGAGGACCTAGAGAGCCATAAATGGCCTTCAGGCTGCAGGCTCCCCACCTGTGTGATAGAGTGTTAAACCTGAAGTCAGATGTAGGCAGACCCAGGTTCAAGTCTACCCTCAAAAACTTATTAGCTATGTGATGTTAGGGAAGTCATCTAACTTCTCTGTGCCTCAGTTTCTTCATCTAGGTATGAAGAAACAGAGACAGTTTCCTATGGGCATAATAATAGCTCTTCTAGAGTTGCAAGTTTGTAATGAGATGATATTTGTAAAGTATTTTGTAAACCTTAAAGCTACATATAAATTCTAGCTATTATTATAAAATAATAACATGGTAGAAAAAAAGTCTGAGCTTCTGATTCAGAAGAACTGTCTGTAAATCACACCTTCATCAAGTCACTTAATGGTCCTCAGGTTTCTCAACTGTAAAATGAGGTTGGACCTGATTGGTGACCCTGTATGGGGTCACAACTGACAGTTGAAGATGTACTGATGGTGTTGTGAATGGAAAATGTTTAATTAAGAAGCCCTGGACAAGATGACCTCAAAAGTACTTTTCAACACTAAATCCATGATCATAAGTCATACTTGTAATAGGTTCCTCAGTAGGTAGCTTTGCTATGCCCCTAAATACTTAGCAATTAACTAGGTGAATTAAAAGGGGCAGAGCTAAGGTAAGCAACCAAGTCTTTCAGTGGCAAAAGTGTTTTGGCTATTATTTCAAAGTGCCCTCTTTTGTTAGCTAATGCACATAACATATAATGCTGAGTGCCTGGCTGACACCTTAAACTCATCTTTTCACTTAAGTGAATGAGGCACTGGTTGTTGTGCTCCCTTTCATATCATTTTCATTCATTCTTAGTTTAATAACTGTATGATCCAAACACTAGATTGATATGATGAGACAAGACCTTAGCTCTGTATCTTTATGGGCCATTTGTTAATTAAGTTGACCTTTCAAACACTTACCTTATGGAGATAGTAAAAGATATTTCACCTATATCTCCAGTAGAGATTCGCATAGCTTAAAAATGGTGACTGAGTCCTTGAAATTCAGAAATGCTCTATTTTAAATCTTACGTACTGTTCTTACTAGCATCACTGTTACTGAGAATATTTTTTAAAAATTTCTTATTCCTTCCTAAGGAGTATCAATTCCTCTTTCTCTTTAGGAAAAGAAATAGAAATCTATTACATAGGTGTTACTTCTAAGATTACTTTAGTGCATTTTTTTTCCTTTGTCAGTCTATTGTGAATGTACATGAAAAAACTTTTATGGTGAATCAAAATATGCTAAGAATGTGAATATGTTTATTATTAGAAGTTCTCGTATGCTTCTAATTTTCCTTTTCTTTCTTTTTATAAGTTTCCCAATTCTTCTATTTAGTAGATTATTTGTGCAGAACTTTAAAAAAAATTCTGGTTAGTGTTTTCTGAATTCTTTACCTCCTACGCTCTTAAGTACCCCTCCATCAAACATTTGCTATTTCTAGTCAACAGATTTATGTGGCTATTCCTATCAAGATCCCAAGGGGAATTACTATTTCACATTTCTTGCCTCCAAATCAATACAGTAAGAGCATTAATATTTGTTTCCTCTGTCTGTTTGCACTTTAGCTTTGCAGATCATATGGCATGAAGATATGTTGTCATATGATGGAGACTTGCACCAGTTTCAAGATACATACTTGACCTTTCTCTAATAATTGTGCCTTGGTTCATCTCTTCTTATACAAAGCAGAGAAAGCACGTGTCCTTTTCCCTATTATTACATGAAACAATGCTCAGAAAAACCAACAACACCAGCTTGAGCTCACGTATTTTCAATATCTGACATAGTAAAACTGTATCTACATTAAATCTTTTAATCAAAGATTTATCTATCCATAAGGATTTGTAAGTGCCTTCTATGCCAAGCACTGTGCTATGGGCATTCAGCAATAACACAATATTCTAACTCTTTGAAATTCTTTAATGTTCTGACATTGAAAGCTATACATCATGAAGTAAAGCAGAACAAAATCCCTAAGACAAAGGATATAAAGTTAAAATAAAATAAAGAAAGTTAAAGATCATTCATTTCTCAGGACATTAGTGTATAAGAAAAGTCAGAAGAAAGAATTTAAATATGTTGGTGGGGAGGGTTCCCCACTCATTTAAAAGGATAAGAATCATCTAATTTTAATATAATCATAGATATACTTAATTGAAATAATGTATTAAATATAATTATAAGTTTTGTATTAGGATAGAACAAAAGTGAAAACAAAGGTCAATGATATTCCTGTGGGAAGATATTCATTATCCTCCAATAGTGTTTAAGTAACAGATATCATCTAACCTAAGTCTCAGGAATTTAAAGAATATGGGGTCAAGAATGATCTTGGAAATTAGAAGTCATAATTATAACTGTTTGATTCTTTGAACAAAAGCTGACAATTTCAGTAAGACAAAAGGCTTTATCACACTACAGGCTAGTGCTTCAAGCTACAATATATTTGGTGGAATAGCCATTATAACCAGGGCTTAGCTAGGGTCACTTTGAAAACTGATTAAAAATATTTAATGCTTCCATTCTTAGCATCTTCCTGGTAAGTTTCCATGTGGGCTTAATTTGGAGTCAAGGCAGAGTCCAGGATAAATACACACACACACACACACACACACACACAGAGGGAGAGAGAGAGAGAGAGACAGAGACAGAGAGAGAGAGAGAGAGAGAGAGACAAAGAGAGACAGAGAGAGACAGAGAAAGAGAGAGAAAGAGAGAGAGAGTAAAGTCATCAGTCAGGAGTCATGTTAAAGGTGCCAGACTGTGGTCAGAAAGTAAAAGATCAGTATTTGGCTAAAGTTAGGTACAGCAATTAGAAGTCAAGGTCAGAAATGTAGGAAATCAGAGCTAGAAGGTCAAGGTCAAGAGTTTTTGATACCTTTTTGATAGCTTCTCCCTCACCAATCACCAGGCTACAAGTAGAAAAGCTGCATTAGTCACCCAATCAATGGGCCAGCAACAGAATTCACCTTCACATCTTGTTCTACCCTCTCTCTATCCAATTTTTGGATATCCAAGTCTTAACTGTGGATATATACTGTCTTCAACAGTCACCACTACAGCACATGGCTCTGTACTGCAAAAGATCTCTGCAGAAGAGCAAAGGAATAAAGGGCTAAAAATAGAGCTCAACCTCATAACCTGAATTCCTTTTCCTCCCAGATCCTCAGAGATGCGAACTCCAAATGACAGAAGTCAAATCTTATTGCAGTGATATCAGTGTGGTAGAGCCCTATACTGCTGGTCCAGAGAACTGAGCCAAAGAAGCTAACATTGGGGCCTGTTCTGTTCTCCAAAAGTCACTTAGGGCTGATGCACTATGAATTGTCCTTCTTGGAAAGACATTGAGATGCTTTGACTATCAGCCCTTAGGAAAACCACCATCAGAGAGAAAGTTAATATTAGGAGAAAATAAGGGGGAAAATGATTAAAATGAAGAAAGATCTAAGGAGAAAGAAAACTCCAAGATCTTGAGAATAATCAGATAAATTAATGGGGAAACATTAATAGTAGAAGGAAATATGATGTCCAGATCAAGTAAATAAGTTCAGGCCTCTATGAATAAATATTGTGAAAAAAAGAAAATAACAATATTTAATGAGTAAGAGAAGCCTGTGGAATCTGAAGAGACCATGGAACTACAATATGACATATTCCTAAGTGGATAAAAAAGGAATGGGAATTATTAGAGCAGACTGTATAGCTTGCATAAAAGAAAAATTTGAAAGAATAGAAAAACTTGAATCTCTAAGGAAAAGTCTAATAACAGAAAGAAAAGAGAGGATAAATTACTGGGAATGTGAATACTTAAAAGTGAGGATAATCTAGAAGTAAAGCAAGAACATTAAAATAAAACATACTTTAAATTCAAGCAAAACACATTAACCTTGAAAATAGGTTGCATAAAAAGAACCCAAGGTATAATACCTCTCCCAGAAGAACATTGCAATCCAAAAGAACCTGAACAATATAATAATATAAGAAAACTTTTCAGAATTTCTAAAAACAGAGAAGGAAATGTCAGTTGTAAGAATACACAGCTTTTCTCCAGAAAAAAAAAATAAAAAAGGAGTGACTGTAAACTCCAAACAATTAGCAGTTAAATTTAGTAATCCCATTGAGAAACAAAGGATTCTACAAATGACAAGGAGAAAGACCTTCAATACATAGGAAAGAAAGTTCAAATAACTTACGATTCTCTTCTCACCAGAAAATGAGAAAGGTATAAAGTGTTTTGAAGAATAATGCCACTCAGGACTCAGCCCAGAGTTACCTTCCCTTCAAATGTAAACTTAATTTTAAATGAAGAATAGTATAGAAGTGTAAAAAAACATTCTTACAGAGAACACCATACCTGAACAAACTATTTGCCTCACAAACAGCCTAGGCAATAGAAATGCAGGAAAGGTGAATGCATGTAGAATCCAAGGACAACAACAGTAGGAGAGTGAAAACACAAGTCAGTAAGAGGGTACACAAGGAAACAAAGGATATGGTGGAAGTCATGTGGAAGAAAGTCAGGTAGAGAGGCAGACCTGGGGAATTATGGGCAGAACCTTAAACTATCCCCTATGGATCCATCAATGTTCTTTGTAGGACCTCATTATAAAATGGGATGGTGTATGAAAGGGCAAGGGAAAGAGGATAGACAGGAGACTATAATGTTCCCAGATCCAATTAAGGCCTAAAAAAAAAGAAAAGGTGACCCTTAATGTTTTCAGGAAGAGTCTATGGGGAAGTAAATGAGGAGGAAGGGGAAGGATTGAAAAGTGGAAGAAAGAGAGAGCCTTTGTTTTTACCGTGGTTTGAGGATCTAGTGATGAATGTTTCTATAGGTGAAAAATTATATTCTGTGAAGAAATATAGGGGAAAATTCTGTATATTATTGAAAAATAACCACTTGTTTTGAGAGAAGAGGAGTTAGAATTCCTCAGGGAAATGTCACCTAGGGGAGTGAGAGGACATGGACACAGGCAGTATATTTTGAAACTAATGGGGAAGGAAGTTGACAAGGAGAGGGTATAAGTCAGAGTTAGGCTGAATATCCAGGACATGGGACATGATAGAAGGTGTTTCTGTGGAAGTTTCCTTTCACATGTAATAATTAATATTTTTCAGGGAGTGATGCACAATGTAAAAGAAGAATCTGTGGATGAAAATTTAAAAGTCAGTAAAAGAAACTGTCCAGAAGGGGAGAGCCTAGAATCGAAACTTTGGAAGTTTTAAGTGAATGAAAAATGCAGAGAATGGAGAGGGAATTGATGAGGGCAGCGGTCATGAACCAGAGAAAGAGAGTCTAGTGTAGACAGAGAAAGAAGATAGGAAAGGAAGAGAATGAGTGAGAGAAATCCTCTTTGGAAAGGAATGAAAAACATGGAATTAAAAAAATACAAAACTAAAGAATAGGACAATATGAATAGGAGGAGAGAAAATGAGAATCTACTTGTGGTGATAATGTGATTAAAGATCTTTCCAGCCCATTCAATAGGCTTCAGGTTAGGCTAGTTAAAGGAGGCCTGATTAGAAGCAAGCCTACACCTTTGTGATGCCAATCAGTAATTAAAGATCTTTCCCACACCCTTTTGCTAAGTAGATGCTAAACCTCAGGCTCACACCCTTTTGCCCTGGGGCCCTAAAGAGAGTATGTACACCCAGAAGGTAGCCATTGGGAACTGAGAATTCAGAAGTCAGAATAAAGAATTCACAATCTAGCCCAATGAGGAGAAGTAAGATCTCTGAGACCACAGAGTTTCAGAAAGAGTTCAGAGCTGAGAGTGGAAACCAGGGAACTGAAGAGACCAGAGAAATAAGGGGGGAGAGAACACAGGCAAGCAGACAGGATTTGTGAGTGTTCAAGGAGAGGCCCCAGTAGAGGGTGGAAGGTTACAGGATGACTTGGTTCCTTGCTATAATACTGTGTTATAATTTCCTTGTTACTACATTTAGGTGGGCTTACTGGTTTTGAAGTATAATTACTGGTATATCTAATTGGAGTTATTGGTCTTGGGATTTGATCATCTGGTGTCTAAATAAATGTTATATTTCCTCTGCCTTCTACCTAGAGAGTTTTTCATACTTTGTGATTCTGAACCATACAGGCATGATCATGGTCATCCTCAAGTTCGTGAATCTTGACTTACTGATACACTACTTTAGTGTGAAGAAGAAAGAGAAAAATTAAATAACCTGATACAAGCAAGCAAGAAAAAAGGTATTAATAAGCAAAACTCAATAGGGAAAAGAGTAACAAATGGGAAGAGAGATTGGGAGAAAGGGGAAGAGAGCCAAAGAAAATTGGACAGCCTTTGAAAAAAAATTAAGCTAATGTAATTAAAGAGATATCATACTGTTTTTGCAGTGGAAGAAGGAAAGAATTGTAGCTTGATTAAAAACCCAACATTAGACACAAATGGAAGAAAAAGAATTTATAGAATTTATAGAATAATTTTTAAAGTTTATTTTAGCATGTATTTTTAAAATTTTTAAGTCCAAATTCTTTGCCTTGAATCCTTCCTTCACCCACTGAAAAAGAAAGCAATATTCATTGTACACAAAACATATTTACATATTATCTATGTTACAAAAAAAAATTAAAGCAAGAAAAATAAAGTAATTACTTAAATGTGAACTCAGAATTCATTGCTACTTTCTCTAGAAGTAGATAACATTTTTCATCGTGAGTCTTTGAAAAGGTCTTCTATCACTGTATGGCTCAAGGAAGCTAAATATTTCATGGTAAATAAGCATAACAAAAATTGTGTTACTGTATACATCATTCTTCTGCTTCTCACTTCGCTTTGCATCAGGGGTTTTGTTTAAATCAATTAATTAATTAATTAATTTTTACTTTAAAACATTCACTTCCACAAGATTTTGAGTTTCAAATTTTCTCCCCAACTCTCACCTCCCCCAACCCCAAGATGGTATGCATTCTGATCACCCCTTTCCCCAGTATGCCTTTGCTTCTATCACACCCCAATCCCTTTATCTCCTTCCTCTTCTATTTTCCTGTAGGGCAAGATAGATTTCTATCCCCCATTGCCTGTGTATCTTATTTCCCAGTTGCATGTAAAAACAATTTTTAACATTCTTTTTCCAAACTTTAATTTCCCCCTTCTCTTCCTTCCTCCCTCCACACCTACCCTTATTGAGAAGGCAAGACATTTGATATAGGTCATACATGTTTAGTCACGCATACCCACACACACACACACACACACACACACACACACACACACACACACACACACACACACACACACTCTCCCTCCAACTATCTTAATACTGAGAAAGGTCTCATGAATTATAAATATCATCTTTCCATGTAGGAATGTAAACAATTCAACTTTAATAAGTCCCTTATTATTTCTCTTTCCTGTTTGCCTTTTCATGCTTCTCTTGAATCTTTTATTTGAAATTCATATTGCCTATTCAGCTCTGGTCTTTTCATCAGAAATGCTTGTAACTCATCTATTTCATTGAATATGCACTTTTTTCTATGAAGGATTATGCTCAGTTTTTCTCAGTATGTGATTCTTGGTTGTAATTCTAGCTCCTGTGACCCATAAAATATCATATTACAAGCCTTTTGATCCCTTAATGTAGAAGCTGCTAAATCTTGTATTATCTTGATTGCGTTTCCACAATACTTGAGCTGTTTCTTTCTGGCTGTTTACAATATTTTCTCCTTGACCTGAGAACTCTGCAATTTAGCTACAATAATCCAAAAAGTTTTCCTTTTGAGATCTCTTTCAGGGGGTAATCAGTGGATTGATTTCCATTTCTATTTTACCTTCTGGTTCTAGAATCTCAGGACACTTTCCCTTGATAATTTTTGAAAGATGATGTCTAGGCTCTTTTTTTGATCATGGCTTTCAGGTAGTCAAATAATTTTAAAATAATCTCTCCTGGATCTGTTTTCCAGGTCAATTGTTATTCCAATGAGGTATTTTACATTGTCTTCTATTTTTTTCATTTTCTTGGTTTCATTTTATAATTTCTTGATTTCTCATAGAGTCATTAGCTTCCATTTATTCTATTCTCATTTTTAAGAATTCTTTTATTCAATGAGCTTTTGGACCTCCTTTTCTATTTGGACAATTCTGCTTTTTAAGGCATTTTTCTCCTCATTGGCTTTTTGGACCTCTTTTGCCATGCAGAAGTCTATTTTTTAAGTTGTTATTTTCTTCTGCTTTTTGGCAGCGTCTCCTTTAGCAAGCTGTTGACTCATTTTTCATGATTTTCTTGCATCACTCTCATTTATTTTCCCAATTTTCCCTCTACTTCTATTACTTGATTTTCAAACACCTTTTTGAGCTCTTGCATGGCCTAAGACCAATTCATATTTTTCTTGGAGGCTTTCGATGTAGAATATTTGACTTTGTTTTCTTCTGGTTGTATGTTTTGACCTTCCTTATCATCAAAGTAAGATTCTATAATCAGATTTATTTTCTGCTTTTTGCTCATTTCCCCAGCAAATTACTTGACCTTTTAGCTCTTTGTCAAGGTAGGACTGTGTTTCCAGTGTGGGATGTATGTTGTCTCAAGCTTCAGAGGTTTAGTGCAGCTCTTTTTGTAGATACTTTTGGGAACCTGTAAATTTTCAGCTCTTCCAAGGCATTATGATCAAAGGAGAGGCATTTGCTCCTCTTCTGGCCTGTGATCTGGTCTGCAAGTGACCACAAGCCCTCTTTTCTGCCTTGGAACTGCGATGAGGATTTCCCCTCCACCACCACAAACTCCACCATGCCACACTCCTTGTCACTGCAAGACCACCACCCATGACTGCAACCCAGATCCAAGCACAGGCAAAGCAAGAAAAACCTGCCTTGTTACAACCCAAGAGACATCTACAATCCCCCTCTGATCATCCATGTGAACCCCCCACTGTCAGTGGGTCAAGAGATCTGGAAGCAGCCACCACCACTGCCACCACCACTGCCACCCTGGGGCTGGGGCCAAACCATGCTCCACTCTCACCCAGGTTAAACAGAACTTTCCTACTGACTTTCTAAGTTGTCTTTGGTGTTTGTGGGTTGAGAAGTTTGGAAACGACCACAATTGCCAGTGATTCAGTCCCTTGAGGCCTGGTCTGGCCCTATCTATGCTGATGAGGCCCACACTGGACTGCATTCTTCTCTCAGACTAGTACAAGAGACATTTCCTGTCAAACTTTCAGGTTGTCTTGGGCTGGAAATTTGGTTCACTTTGTCACTTTGGGGGTTCTGCTGCTCTAGAATTTGTTTAGCATCATTTTTACAGGTATTTGTAGGGTTTTGGGGGAGAGCTCAAACAAGTGCCTGTTTTTACTATGCCATCTTGGCTCTTCTTCCTATCTCAAGTTTTTTTTCTGAAATCTTTCTCCTCATCTTTTTTATGAGATAATTGTATTCTATCACAATCACATTCTAATTGTTCAGCAATTCCCCAACTGCTAGACATCTCCTCAATTTCCAATTCTTTGCTACCACAAGAAGAGTTGCTATAAATATTTTTATACATGTAGATCCTTTTCCCTTTTCTTTCATTTCTTTGGGATAAAGACATACTACTGCTATTCTTGGGTTAAAGGGTAAGTATGGTTTTATAGCCCTTAATTGTTTTCTACAATGGGTGAATTCAATTCACAACTCCACCAATAATGCATTTTTGCCCACATCCCCTTCAATATTTGTTATTTTTCTTTTGTGTCATGTTAGTCAATCTGATGGGTATGAGGTGTTACCTCCGAGTTGTTTCAATTTAATTTTCTCTAATTATTATTGATTTAGAGCATTTTTTCATATGACTATTGATAGTTTTGATTTCTTCTTCTGAAATGGACTATTCATGCCCTTTGATCATTTATCAATTGGGAAATGGCTCTTAATTTTATAACTTTGGATTAGTTCCCTAAACTTTTGAGAAATGAGAACTTTATCATAGAAACTTGCTTTATTCCCAGTTTCATGTTTTTCTCCTAATTTTGGCTACATATGTTTTCTTTGGGAAAACTCTGTACATTTCATATAATCATCTTCATATAATCATATAACCATCATATGAGTTATTCTTCCTTTTTTCATAAAACCTTTCCTTATCCATATGTCTGACAGGTACATTTTCTAATGCCTCTTACTTTGTTTATATCACCTTTTATATCTAAATGACTTACATATTTTGACCTTATCTTGGTATGTGATGTAAGATAATTGTTTATGCCTAGTTTCTGCAAGATTGCTTTCAAGTTTTCTTAGCAATTTTTGTTTAATAGTGAGTTCCTATTCCCAAAACCTGGATGTTTGGGTTTATGAAACACTAGATCACTATGGTCATTTACTAGTATGTATTATGTACATAATCTATTCAATGGATTCAGTACTTTATTTCTTAGACAGTACCAGATTGTTTGGATGATTACCATTTTGCAATACAATTTAAAATTGGCTATTGTTAGACTATCTTCTTCCACTTTTTTTCATTGAATTCTTTGATATTCTTGACCTTTTGTTTCTCAAGATGAATTTTGTTGGATATTTTTAGCTCCATAAAATTTATTTTGGTACTTCTGTTACTGTGGAATGGAATAAGTAAATTAATTTAAGTTGAATTGTCATTTTTATTATATTAGCTTGACTTACCCATGAGCAATTATTTTTCCCAATTGTTTACTTTCTTAGTTATTTAATTTATTTAATATATTTAATTTTCAGGATTGATTTTCACAAGAGTTTGAATTATAAATTTTCTCCCCATTTCTACCTTCCTACCCACTCCAAGATGGCATATATTGTGGTTGCCCCATTCCCCAATCAGCCTTCCCTTCTGTCACCCCACTCCTCTCCCATCACCTTTTCATTTACTTTCTTATAGGGCAAGATAACTTTCTATGCCCCATTGCCCTTGTTTCCTAGTCGCATGCAATAACATTTTTTTTTTGTTTTTGAACATCTGTTTTTAAAACTTCTAGTTCCAAATTCTTTCCCCTCTTCCCTCCCCACCCACCCTCCCTAAGAAGGCAAGCAATTCAACATAGGCCACAAGAATATCATTATGTAAAACCCTTCCAAAATACTCATGTTGTGAAAGAGTAACTATATTTCAGTCATTTTTAAACTATCCCACTTTATTCAATTTTCTCCCTTGACCCTGTCCCTTTTTGAAAGTGTTTGTTTTTGATTACCTCCTCCCCCTATCTGCCCTCCCTTCTATCGTCCACCCTTTTTTACCTTCTTCTTCCTTCTTTCCTGCGAGGTAAGATACTCAATTGAGTATGCATGTTATTCCCTCCTCAGTTCAAATCTGATGAGAGCAAGATTCACTCATTCCCCCTCAACTGCCCCCTCTTCCCTTCCTACAAAGCTGCTTTTTCTTGACACTTTGATGTGAGATAATTTACCCCATTCTATCTCTCCCTTTCTCCCTCTCTCAATGTATTCCTCTCTCATCCCTTAATTTGATTTTACTTTTTTAGATATCATTCCTTCATATTCAACTCACCTTGTGCCTTTTGTCTATATATACACGTATATTCCCTTCAGCTACCCTAATAATGAGGTCTCATGAATCATACACATCATTTTTCCATGTAGGAATGTAAACAAAACAGTTCAAATTTAATAAGTCCCTTGTGCTTTCTCTTTCTCATTTACCTTCTCATGCTTCTCTTGATTCTTGTGTTTGAAAGTCAAATTTTCTATTCAGCCCTGGTCTTTTTCACTGAGAAAGCTTGAAAGTCCTCTATTTTATTGAAAATCCATATTTGGCCTTGGAGCATCACACTCAGTTGTGCTGCGTAGGTGATTCTTTGTTTTAATTCTAGCTCCATTGATCTTCATTATATTGTGTTCCAAGCCCTTCAGTCCCTTAGTGTAGAAGCTGCTAGATCTTGTATTATTCTGATTGTGTTTCCACAGTACACAAATCGTTTCCTTCTGGCTGCTTGCAGTACTTTCTCCTTGATCTGCGAGCTTTGGAATTTGGCAACAATATTCCCAGGAGGTTTTTTTGGGGATCTTTTTCAGGAGGTGATGGGTGGATTCTTTCAATTTCTATTTTACCCTCTGGCTCTAGAATATCAGGGCAGTTCTCCTTGATGATTTCTTGAAACATGATATCTAAGCTCTTTTTTTTTGATCATGGCTTTCAGGTAGTCCAATGATTTTTAAATTATCTCTCCTGGATCTATTTTCCAGGTCAGTGGTTTTTCCAATGAGATATTTCACATCGTCTTCCACTTTTCCATTCCTTTGGTTCTGTTTTATAATATCTTGATTTCTCATAAAGTCACTAGCTTCCACTTGCTGCAATCTAATTTTTAAGGTAGTGTTTTCTTTAGTGGTCTTTTGTACCACCTTTTCCATTTGGCTAATTATAACTTTCAAAGAATTCTTCTTCTCATTGACTTTTTGGAGCTCTTTTGCCATTTGAGTTAGTCTATTTTTTGAGGTGTTATTTTCTTTTTTTTTTCTCCTTTTTTATCTTTTTTTAAATTTCTTAAATTTTTTTTTTAATTTTTAGTTTACAACACATGGTTCTACATAATTTTGAGTTCCTGATTTTCTCCCCTTCCTCTCCACTCCCTCCTCAAGACGGCATGGAATCTCATATAACTACCATGTATAACTTCGCATTGAATTCATTTATACACTAGTCAAGTTGTGGAGAAGAATTATGACCAATGTAATGGATCATGAGAAAGAAGAAACAGAACCAGAGAAAAAAGACCCAAAAACAAAAACAAAAGAGAAGGAAAAAGGCAAGCATGTAGCATGCCTCAATCTGCATTCAAACTTCACAGTTCTTTCTCTGGGTGTAGATAGCATTCTCCATCGTGAGTCCCTTGGAGTTGTCCTTGCACCTTGTGTTGCTGAGAAGAGCGAAGTCTGTCAGGGTTGGTCCTCACAGAGTCCATATATCTGTGGTTGTGTACAACGTTCTCCTGGCTCTGCTCTGCTCACTCAGCATTATGTCGTGTAGGTTTTTCCAGGTTGTTATGAAGTCTGTATCATCCCCATTTCTTATGGCACAATAGTATTCCATTACCTTCATGTACCACAGCTTGTTCAGCCATTCCCCAATTGATGGGCATCCCTTTGATTTCTAATTCTTGGCTACCACAAAAAGAGCCATTATATATATATCTTTGTACATATGGGTCCCTTCCCCTCTTGTGTGATTTTTTCTTTGGGATACAACTCTAGAAGTGGTATTGCTGGGTCAAAGGGTATGAACATTCCTATGGCTCTTTGGGTGTAGTTCCAAATTACTCTCCAAAATGGCTGGATCATCTCACAACTCCACCAATAATGTAAAAATGTTCCAATTTTCCCACATCCTTTCCAGCATTTATCATCCTTCTGCTATGTTATTTTAGCCAATCTTATAGGAGAGATGTCGTATCTAAGAATTGTTTTGATTTGCATTTCTCTAATCAGTAGTGATCCAGAGCATTTTTTCATATGCCTATAGATATCTTTCATTTCTTCCTCTGAAAACTGCCTGTTTGTAATTTTTGACCATTTCTCAATTGGGGAATGGGTTGTATTCCTATATATTTGGCTCAATTCCCTGCATATTTTAGAAATGAGGCCTTTTTCAGAGATTCTAGTTCCAAATATTTTCTCCCAATTTTCTGCTTCCCTCCTAATTTTTGTTGCATTGGCTTTTTTTGTACAAAAACATTTCAATTTAACATAATCAAAATTATCCATTTTGCATTTTGTAATGCTCTCTGTCTCTTGTTGGGTCATGAATTCTTTTCTTTTCCATAAATCTGATAAGTAAACAATTCCTTGCTCTCCCAAATACTTATAGTATCAGCTTTTACTCCTAATTCATGAACCCATTTTGACTTTATTCTGGTATATGGTGTAATATATTGGTTTATGCCCAGTTTCTGCCCTACCGTTTTCCAATTTTCCCAGCAGTTTTTGTGAAATAGTGAATTCTTGTCCCAGAAGCTGGCCTCTTTGGGTTTATCAAAGAGTGGATTGCTATAGTCATTGACTTCTCCATCTTGTGTACCTATGCTATTCCACTGATCTACACCCCTGTTTCTTAGCCAGTACCAGGTAGTTTTGATGACTGCTGCTCTGTAGTGCAGTTTAATATCTGATATGGCTAGGCCACCTTCTCTAGCATTTCTTTTCATTAATACCCTAGATATTCTAGACCTCTTGTTTTTCCAGATGAATTTTGTTATTATTTTGTCCAGCTCAGTAAAATAAGATTTTGGTAGTTCGATTGGTATGGCACTGAATAGATAGATTAATTTAGGTAAAATTGTCATTTTTATTATATTAGCTTGGCCTAACCATGAGCAACTGATATTTTTCCATTTATTTAGATCTGACTTCATTTGTGTGAAAAGTGTTTCATAGTTATGTTCATACAGGTCCTGGGTTTGTCTTGGCAAACAGTCTTCCAAATATTTTATGGTGTCTACAGTAACTTTGAATTGAATTTCTCTTTCTATCTCTTGCTGTTGGACTTTGTCAGTAATGTATAGGAATGCTGAGGATTTATGTGGGTTTATTTTATATCCTGCAACTTTGCTAAAGTTGTTTATTATTTCAAGTGGTTTTTTACTTGATTCACTAGGATTCTCTAAATAAATCATCATATTATCTGCAAAAAGTGATAATTTAGTTTCTTCTTTTCCTAATCTAATTTCTTCAATTTCTTTTGCTTCTCTTATTGCTACAGCTAACATTTCTAGTACCAAATTGAATAATAGGGGTGATAATGGACATCCTTGTTTCACCCATGATCTTATTGGAATGGATCTAGTTTATCCCCATTACAAATAATGCTTGTTGATGGTTTTAGGTAGATGCTATTTATAATTTTAAGGAAGGTTCCATTTATTCCTATGCTTTCTAGTGTTTTAATAGGAATGGGTGTTTTACTTTGTCAAAGGCTTTTTCTGCATCTATTGAGATGATCATATGGTTTCTGCTAGTTTTGTTGTTGATATGGTCAATTATGCTAATAGTTTTCCTAATATTGAACCAGCCTTGCATTCCTGGAATAAATACTACCTGGTCATAGTGTGTTATTCTCGTGATGAGTTGCTGCAATCTTTTTGCTAATATTTTATTTAAAATTTTTGCATCAATATTCATTAGAGAAATTGGCCTGTAATTTTCTTTCTCTGTTTTGACTCTACCTGGTTTGGGTATTAGTATCATATTTGTGTCATAAAAAGAATTTGGTAGGACTCCTTCTTCACCTATTTTCCCAAATAGTCTACAAATTATAGGAATTAGATGTTCTTTAAATGTTTGATAGAATTCACATGTAAAACCATCTGGCCCTGGAGATTTTTTCCTGGGGAGTTCATTGATGGCATGCTCAGTTTCTTTTTCAGAGATGGACTTATTTAGAAATTTTACTTCCTTTTCTGTTAACCTGGGCAGTTTATGTTTTCGTAGATATTCATCAATATCTCTAAGGTTGTCAAATTTATGGGCATACAGTTGGACAAAATAACTCCTAACTATTGTTTTGATTTCCTCTTCATTAGAAGTGAACTCACCCTTTACATTTTTGATACTGGTAATTTGATTTTCTTCTTTCTTTTTTTCAATCAAATTTGCCAAAGGTTTATCAATTTTGTTGTTTTTTCATAAAACCAGCTCTTTGTTTTATTTATTAATTCAATAGTTTTCTTGGTTTCAATTTTATTAATCTCTCCTTTGATTTTCAGTATTTCTAATTTGGTATTTAATTGGGGGTTTTCAATTTACTCTTTTTCTAGCTTTTTCAGCTGTATGCCCAGATCATTGATCTCCTTTCCCCCTATTTTATTCATGTAAGCATTTAGGGATATAAAACTTCCCCTAAGAACTGCTTTTGCTGCATCCCATAAGTTTTGGTAAGTTGTTTCATTATTGTCATTCTCTTGAATGAAGTTATTAATTGTTTCTCTGATTTGTTTCCAATTAATTATTAGCTTATTTTTCCATGGTTCTTTGTTACAAATAATTCTTATTGCATCATGATCTGAAAAGTGTGCTGTGACTACTTCTGCCTTTCTGCACTGGATTGTGAGATTTTTATGCCCTAGTACATGGTCAATTTTGGAGCATGTGCCATGTACCACTGAGAAGAAAGTATATTCCTTTTTATCCCCATTCAGATAGACCTCTCCAGAGGTCTATCATACCTGCCTTTTCTAAAATTCTGTTTACCTCCTTAACTTTTTTCTTTTTTATTTTGAGGTTAGATTTATCAAGTTCAGAAACGGGGAGGTTGAGGTCTCGTAATATTATAGTTTTGTTGTCTATTTCTTCCTGTAACTCCCTTAAACTATCCTCTAAAAATTTGTATGCCTTACCACTCGGTGCATATATGTTAAGAAATGATATTGCTTCATTGTTTATGGTGCCTTTTAGCAGGATATAATGTCCTTCCTTATCTCTTTTAATTAAATCTATCTTTACTTTTGCTTTGTCTGAGATTAGGTTTGCTACACCTGCATTTTTACTTTAGCTCAGGCACAATATGTTTTGCTCCAGCCTTTTACCTTTACCCTATGTGTATCCCCCTGTTTCAAATGTGTTTCTGGTAAACAGCATATTGCAGGATTATGGTTTTTAATCCATCCTGCTATCGGCTTCTGTTTTATGAGAGTGTTCATCCCCCTCACGTTCAGAATTATGATTTCTATCTGTGTCTTTTTCTCCATCCTATTTCCCCCTCTTTATGCTTTTATTTCTCCCTTTCCCCTTCTCCTTCTCAACAAATTTTTGCTTTTGACTGCCGCCTTCCTTAGTTTACCCTCCCTCTTTATTTCCCTCCCTTATCTTACTGTTTCCCACTTGCTACTTCTCCCCTCCCTTCTGACCACCCCCTTTTCTCCCCCCCCCCACTTCCCCTCCTACTTCCCTTAGGATAAGTTAAACTTCTAAATACTGCTCTTCTCCCTCCCTTCTTTCTCTCTATTATGTTTTTGTGCCACTTCATTTGGTGTAATTTACCCTTTTCTACTACCTCCTTACCTCTTCTCTCATAGTCCTCCCTTTATATCTCTTACTTATATTTTTTTAACTTTACATAAGTTAATTTATACAGGCATTCACAACCTATGTATATCCCTTTCAATTGTCATAATAGCTGTACCATTCTCAGGACTGACATATATATGTATATATATAAAACATACATAATGTGATATAATCCCACATTAAGATGCAAACAACCTGCCCTTATTGGTTAATAAGGTTTGTGGGTTTTTTCCCCTGGTTACCTTTTTATGTCTCTCTTGAGTTTTGTATTTGGAGATCAAATTTTCCATTGAGTTCTGGCCTTTTCATCAGGAAGGTCTGGAATTCCCTTATTTCATTAAATGTCCACCTCCTTGCCTGAAAAAGTATGCTTAGTTTTGCTGGGTAGATGATCCTTGATTGTAGTCCCAGCTCTTTTGCCCTTCGGAATATCATGTTCCAATTTCTCCTGTCTTTTAATGTGGAAGCTGAGAGATCCTGTGTGATCCTGACTGTAGTTCCACGATACATGAATTTCTTCTTTTTGCCTGCTTGCAGTATTTTCTCCTTGAGTTTATAATTCTGAAATTTGGCTATAATATTTCTTGGTGTTTTCAGTTTGGGATCTCTTTCAGGAGGTGATCGGTGAATTCTTCCAATTACTATTTTGCCCTCTGGTTCTAGGATCCCTGGGCAGTTGTCTTCGATAATTTCTTCAAAGATACTGTCAAGGCTTCTTTTCTCATCGTGGATTTCCGGTAGACCAATAACTCTTAAATTGTCTCTCCTGGATCTATTTTCCAGGTCAGTTGTTTTCCCAAGCAGATATTTCACATTTTTTTCTATTTTTTTCATTCTTAACGTTTTGATTTATTGTTTCTTGGTGCCTCATAGATTCATTAGCTTCCACTTGCTCAACTCTAATTTTTAACGAGTTAGTGTTTTCATTTTGCTTTTGAGTCTCCTTATCCAGTTGGTTGATTTTACCTCTCAGGGTGTCATTTTCTCTATTTACATTCCGAATCTCCAAGGCCATTTCACCAATCTTATTCTTTAAGGACTTTTCCATTTTTTTTCCATGTTTTCTTTAACTCCCTAATTTGGTTTTTAAAATCCTCCTTTAGCTCTTCCAGCAATACTTTTTGGGCTGGAGACCAGTTCACATTATCTTTTGAGGTATCCAATGTATCTACAGTGTCATTGCTGTTCTCTTCCGTATTGGTATTTTGATCCTACCTGTCTCCATAAAAAGACTCTATTATCCTCGGTTTTTTTGTGTTCTTCTTCATGTTTGTTAGTTTGCCTTTTCCTGGCTTTACAAAAAAATTCTGCCTTTGGGTCTCAGGGCTCTCTGTCCCAGCTTTCTTATTCTGGGGGTTGTGAGTCTAGAATTGTAGCCTTTAGTTTCCTGAGGTGTTGGGGAAGGGGTCTGGCTCCCTGACTTCTCACTCCCTATGGGTGTTCTCCAGCACTGTTGCTTTTCACCAATGGTCTCAGCTGTTTGTTGTCTGAACTGATCTCTGGCACTTCCCCTGGGGGAGCAAGATTACGTCTGGGCTCCTGGTGTTGACCCCTGCTGACTCTGCCCCTCTGGGACTAATGAACTTCTACTATTTCACCACTGAAGCCCCACTTTTTTCTCTGTTCCAGCTTTCTTTTTTTTTTTACCAAGGAATTCTCTGGGTGAGGGGGGAAGGGATTAGAGCCATTTACCTGGCCATTATGTCTCCCAGAAGTTTGAGAAGTCAAGTTTCATTCCTTCAGGCTGCAAGCCTCAGGGCTCGATGTTTACCAGGCCGGTGGCATTGCACTGCTTCTTGTCGCCTCCACAGACTGCCATCCTGTGTTGGGAGGCCTGGGGATCTCCGCCGGTTTCAGGTGCCCAGGTTTCTTCCAGCCTGTCTCCCTTGTGGGTTTCCCAGCCAGCTGCTTCCGCTTTGGTCTGGAGCAGTTCTGCAGCCAAGCACTCTCCGAGCCTACAGATTCGTGCCTTCTGCCTTTCAGACTCTCCCGGCTCAGAAATCTGCCCCATGCTGATTGCTTGCAGTTTCTGACTCTCTCAAATCTGCTCAAATTCACTTTTTTATGGGAATCTGACAGACCTTGTGAGAGAGCTCTGGTAAGACGCTGCCTTCATGCGGCCATCTTGGCTCCACCCTAAGGTGTTATTTTCATCAGTATTTTTTGGGGTCTGCTTTTGCAAGTCATTGACTTGTTTTTCTTGGTTTTCTTACATCATTCTCATTCCTCTTCCCATTTTTTCCTCTACTTCTCTAATTTGCTTTTCCAAATTCTTTTTGAGCTGTTCCAAGGCCTGAGACCAGTTCATGTTTTTCTTGGAGCCTTTTGATGTAGGCACTTTAACTTTGTTGACTTCTGGCTGTATGTTTTGGTCTTCGTTGTCACCAAAGAAAGATTCCAAAGTCTGAGTCTGAATCTGAGTGTGTCTTCGCTGCTTGGCCAAGTTCTTAGCCAACTACTTGACCCTTGAGCTTTTCATTGGGTATGACTATTTGTAGAGTAGAGAGTACTTTGTTCCAAGCTTGAGGGGCTGCACTGTTGTTTTCAGAGCTATTTCTGTACAGTCGGCTCTGCCACGTCAGCACTCCTCCTTCTGCAAGAACCACCAACCCAGACCAGAGTCAGATCTTAAGCCGGCTCTGCACTCCTGCTCTGATATGCCTCTTAATTCCTCCCACCAGGTGGGCCTGGGGCCAGAAGCAACTGTAGCTGTATTTCTGTAGCTGCTGTCCCCAGGGTGGTGGCCAAACTGAACTCCTTCCACTCCCAGCAGTTTTTCCAACAAACATCTCTGTTGTCTTTGGTGTTTGTGGGTTGAAAAGTCTGGTAACTGCCACAGCTCACTGATTCAGGGTACTAGGGCCTGGTCTTCCATGCTCCCAGTGTTGTTGGTTCTGCCGCCACTCACGCTGAACTCTTCTCCACTCGGCTCCAAGTTACATGTGATAGACCTTACCCAGCAACCATCCAGGCTGTCCTGGGCTGGAGCCCTGCTTCCCTCTGCTATTTTGTGGGTTCTCCAATTCTAGAATTTCTTCAGAGCCATTTTTGTAGATTTTTGAAGGGACCTGGGGGAAGCTCACGCAAGTTCCTGCCTTCTAGCTGCCGTCTTGGCTCCACCCCAATTATTTAGATCTATCATTATTTTTGTTAATAG
Source organism: Trichosurus vulpecula (assembly GCF_011100635.1). Classification (NCBI taxonomy): domain Eukaryota; kingdom Metazoa; phylum Chordata; class Mammalia; order Diprotodontia; family Phalangeridae; genus Trichosurus; species Trichosurus vulpecula. The sequence goes on along the minus strand of NC_050575.1, from coordinate 245,350,629 downwards.
TGTTTTGTAATTGTGTACATATCTGTGTATCTTGTCTGGTAGACTCACAAGATTTTTATAATAGTCTTTCATCATTTTAAAAGAAATTTCTCCTTCTATCTCTTCCTTTTGGCTTTTGTTGTTATGATATAGAAATGCTAATGATACATGTGGATATAGTTTACATCCTGCAACTTTGTTAATGTGGTTAATTGTTTTTACTAGGTTTTCTTTAGTTGATTTTCTTGGGTTCTCTAAAAATATCTGTAAAAAGTAATAGTTTTATGTCCTCATTGTTTTGTTATTCTGTTATTTTTCCCTCATCTTATTGCAAATAATGAATAATGATGGGGATAATGGAAATCCTTGCTTCACCTATAATCTTATTTGTAAGGCTTCTAGCTTATATTCATTACAGATGTTTGCTGTTGCTTTTATATAGATACTACTTATCATTTTAATAAAAGTTCCATTTATTCCTAAGCTTTCTATTATTTATAATAGGAAGGGTTTTAGTTTGTCAAAAGCTTTTTCTGCATTTGTTAATATGTTTATATCATTTTATTGTTATTTTTATTGATATGGTCAATTATTCTAATAGATTTTTTTTTCTAATATTGAAGCAGCCCTGTGTTCCTGGTTATAAATACCACCTGGTCATAGTGTATGATCTTTTTATGTACTTTTTGCATCAATATTAATTAGGGAAATTGGGGTATAGCTTTTATTCTCTGTTTCTGCTCTCACTGGTTTAGGTATCAATACCATATTTGTGTCACAGAAAGAATTTGGTAGGTCTCTCCCCTTAATTATTAATATTTGTAATATGGGATGTTTTCTTGGGAAGAGGTTTGGGAGGCATCTTGGTGATAATCATAATGTTGTAAAACACAGAAGACAAATGTATGGTGATAACTTGTCAAATATATAGTAAGAGAGATCCTTTTTCAGTTATGGTTTGAACTAGATGGCTATTGAGGTCTCTTCTAATGCTAAAATTCTTATATTCAGTGATCATTCAATACACTCAAGTATTTTCACATTCCTTCTTGTCCTCCATGGGAATCTTTCCAATATCATTCTCATGCTGTGGTAACTAGGAATAAATGACAATAAAACATTACATATATACACATGCATATATGTATATATGTGTGTACACACTATATATATATATATATATATATGTATATACACACACACACACACACACACACATATATATATATATATATATATATATATATATATATATACACATATATGTATGTATATAATCTTCAACACTAATCCTGAAAGTCAAAGACACAAATTATCCTGAAGAAGAGATGACATTCCTGTAAATAGGATGGCAATGAACTAAGAATAGTGTTTTGGGAATTATGAAATTATCAGTATCTCAGTGACCACCAAATCATTGGATTTTACTATTTTCTTTCCATGTTCCAAATCTTTTTTTTTTTTAATCATCTTGTAGACCCAAACTACTAAACAGTAGACAGGAAATATTTATCCTCTAATTTGCTTAAATAACAAAAAGAGATGAATTATTTTTCTTTTCATTATCATTATTTACTCCTAAGAACCTATCAACAAAACATCAGAAACATAATCGATACCTCTAATTTCATGATGTTTGAGTTGGAATCTTGTAGCTAAGATTTCATTATGCAAATTGAGACTGTGACAAAATTATGCAATGCTCTTGAGTGGAAATGTTTGTAATGAAAAATCACTTTACCTCTGATTAAATTAATGAATGTATGCTAATTTTACAGACTTACTAGCATGTTTCTGTCTTGTACCAGAACCAGAAGGCAGAAGCAAATTGATAAGCCTAGAAACATTCCTTTTGAAATATGATGTCTGTGGCATTAACATAATTGAGCATCTCCAGCTTAAGAAGTCAGTCAGTTTTCAAGAGTGTGATGCCTTTGTCATAGCGGATTTGAAGCTTCCTTTTTTTTGGGGGGGAGGGGAACCTACATCTAATTATACTTTTAGTTTAATGTTCTAAGAATTTTCTTTAAGCTTTTGCACTTCTTTTAATTTGCTCCATACAAGAATGATGAAGGAATTCAAAACCAGGTATTGAATATGGTTTTATTTTATTTTTAATTGAAATCATTTTAATAGTATTTTATTTTCCAACTTACATGTAAAAACAATTTTACATATTTTTTAATTGTAGTTCCAAATTCTCTCCCTTCCTCAGTCTTTCCCTCTCCTCCTCAAACCCTGAGATGGTAAGCAATTAGATAGAGATTATACATGCAGTCATACAAAATATGTTTCCACATTAGTCATATTTTGAAAGAAAACACAGATGAAAAAACACAAAAATATTAAAAGAGTTTAAAATAGCGTAGACTGTCAATTTTTTCTCGGGAGGTGTATAGCATTTTTTCCTTATGAATCCTTTGGAATTTTCTTATATCATTGCAGTGCTAAAAATAGCTAAGTCATTCACAGTTGATCATTGTTCAATATTGCCGTTCCTGTGTACAATGTTCTTCTGGTTGTGTTCACTTCACTTTTTATCAGTTCATGTAAGGCTTTCCATTTTTTTTTCTGAAATCATCTTGCTCCTCATTTCTTTTAGCACAATAGTATTTCATTACAATTATGTACCACTACTAGTTCAGCCATTCTCCAATTGATAGATATCCCCTCATGGATATGATTTTAGTGATCTGAGGATCTTAAATTTAAGGAAGAGAAGACTTCAGGAGGCATCCAATATACCTTGATTCAAAACACAATTATTAAACACCTGCTTTGTAAAGGGTACATTGTGAAGAAATGAGAATACCAAGATTAAAATTAAAAAAAAAAGAATAACAGCAATTTCTACTCAAAAGATGCTATCGGGGGCTAGTACCAGTACACAAATAATTATGATGCAAATTCAATGTAGAAGAGGTAAAGAGGAAAATAAACTTAAACATATATTGATGGTAAGATAAGGGAAAATTTTGTGGATGAAGTAGTACCCAAACATAGTTCTGAAGGTAGAAAAGTTTAACGGAGAGATATAAAGATATTTCATTCCAAACATGTGGGACAGGGCACTCAAAATTTCTTCAGCAAGGTGTGAAGGATAAACTAGAAAGAGGTGAGAACAGGTTGGGGAAATTGCAGCAGGAAGTTCCTGAGGCTGCTCCCAGAGTTCCAGCATCAGCCACTTCCCGAGTCCCTGGCTCACAAGGTGGGAGGAATCTAGCAGTGGATCAGAGCGGGAGAGCAAGGAGTGCTTTGTGGGCACAGAGGCAGGTTCTCTTGCTGTGCCCTGCATGGATCTGGATTGTGGTCCTGATTGGCAGTTCTTGGGGAAGGAGGACTGCTGCTGTGACAGAGCCTGGGGTGATGGTGGAGTAGAAGTAGTTCTGAAAACAGCAGAGCTTGGACCCTAAAGCTTGGGACAAAGTACTCCCTACTCTACAAGCAGTCATACCCCAACAAAAAGCTCAAGGGTGATGTAGTTGGCTGGGACGATGAACAGGCAGCAAAAACAAACTCAGACTCAAACCCAGAGTCAAACTCAAACTCTAGATTCCTTTTTTGGTGACAAAGAAGATTAAACCATACAGCCAGAAGAAGTGAATAAAGTCAAAGGGCCTACATTAAAAGCCTCCAAAGAAAAAATATGAATTGGTCTCAGGCCATGGAAGAGCTCTAAAATATATATATAAATATAAATATATTTATAATTGTATTATCTAAAAGTTAACTATTTTATTTTCTTTTTCTTATCCCCTCAGTTTCTAATTTTTGGTCACCACAAAAAGGCCTGCTATAAATATTTGTGTATGTGTGTGTCCTTTTGCCTTTTTTATGATATCTTGGTAATATGGAACTAGAAATGCCATTTCTGGATCAAAGGGTATGCACAGTTTTGTAGCCCTTTGAGTATAGTTCTAAATTTCTCTCCAGAATGGTTGGATCAGTTCTCAACTCCACCAATAATGCATCAGTGTTCCAATTTTCCCACATCTTCTCACCTCACATAATTATCATTTTCCTGTTTTGTTATATTAGCCAGTCTGATAGGTATAAGATGATACCTCAGAGTTGTTTTAATTTTCATTTCTCTCATCAATAGTGATTTAGAGCTCTTTTTCATATGACTATAGATAGCTTTAATTTCTTCATCTGAAAATGGTCTTTTCATATCCTTTCATCGTTTATCAATTGCGGAATGAATCATGTTCTTATAAATTTGACTCAGTTCTCTATGTATTTTAGAAATGAGGCCTTTATCAGAGACATTGGTTGTAAAAATTCCAGTTTTCTCTTTCCCTTCTAATCTTTGTTAGATCGGCTTTGTGCAAAAACTTTTCAATTTAATGTAATCAAAATCATCCATTTTGCATTTCATAATGTTGTCTCTCTCTTGTTTGGTCTTAAATTCTTCCCTCCTCCATAAATATAACAAGTAAACTCTTCCTTGCTTTCCTAGTTTGCTTACAGTAACAGTCTATATCTAAATCATGTACCAATTTCAACTTTATATTAGTATAGGGTGTAAGGTGTTGGTCAATGCCCATTTTCTGTCACTCTATTTTCCAATTTTCCCAAAAGTTTTTGGCAAATAGTGAGTTCTTATCCCAGAAGCTGGAGTTTTTGTATTTATCAAACAATAGTTTACTACACTCATTGACTACTGCACCTTGTGTTCCTAACATATTCCACTGATCAGCCACTCTATTTCTTAGCCATTACCAAGTAGTTTTGATGATTGCTGCTTTATGATACAGTTTTAGATCTGGTATGGCTAAGTCTCCTTCCCTTGAATTTTTTTTCATTAATTCCTTTGATATTCTGGACCTCTTGTTCTTTCAAATGAATTTTGTTCTAGCTCTATAAAATAATTTTTGGTGGTTTGATTGGTATGGCATTGAATAAGTAAATTAACTTAGACACAATTGTCATTTTTATTATATTACCCCAGAATGCCCATGAGCAACTGATATTTTTCTAATTATTAGATATGACTGTATTCATGTGAAAAGTGCTTTGTAATTGTGTTCATATAGTTCCTGGGTTTGTCTTATCAGGTAGACTCCCAAATACTTCGTATTGTCTGCGGTAATTTTAAATAGAATTTCTTTTTCTATCTCTTGCCCTTGATTCAATTGAAATGTCTTATGGGTATCTCAAACTCACATGCCTAAAATAAATCTCATTCTATTCCCTCCTAAACCACTTTCTCCTCCAAAATTCCCTTTCTGTTGAGGGTAGAATCGTTATTCTAGCTATTTAGGATTGTAGCTGTAGTAGATGATCTTATAGTCATCCATTGTTCATTTCTGCCCACATTATTCCCTATTGCCAAGCAATAGTTAAGCCTTGTTGGGCTTAGGGATTAGGACAAGGGAGGGATTTTCAGAAGAGAGAATGTGGTAATAGGTAAAGGGTAGGCACCACTTTCAAATCTACTTCCTATTTCTAAAATTTCCCCTCTAATATTCATTCTCCACGGAGTGGTTAAGTTAGAATTCTTAAAATATACGTCTTATAATATCACTTGCCTACATAGAAACATTCAATGGAATCCTATTGTGTCTAGGATAAAGATAGTTTGTCATTTGAAACCTTCCATAAATTCACTCAACATGAGAGGCAGCTTAGCATAGTGGAGAGAGCACTGGATTTTACAGTCAAGAAGACATAGGTTTGAATCGTAATCAAGACAATGGCTAATTATATACCCTTGGCAAAATAACTTACTTTCTCTATGCCTCAATTTCTTAGAATTATAAAGTAAGGGAACTATACTTGATATCCTTTAAAATCCTTATGAGCTCTTCATCTATGATCCAATCTTTCCATATTTATATTATTCATGTTCACATATTCCATATTGGACTCAAATTGTTCCACAGACTAAATATTCCATTTCCCTTCTCCCTGCCCTTGCATAGTTCCCACAATTCTTATCAATGCCACCTTTTCAAATCCCTAGCTTCCTTTGAAGATCACCTTCTAGGCAAAGCCTTTCTTGATCTTTGTAGATTTAACTTTGTGCTTCCTACAATTATCTTATAATTACTTATCTGCTTAACTGTTTACCCTATTCCACTGCCAAAAGAATATAAACTTCTTGCAAGCTGGTGCTGTTAAACTTTTGTCTTTGTATTCCCAGGGTATAACTATGTATTGTATTATGAAATGAAAATAAAAGAATGGAACTGATTGTTTTTGGAATTCCAAAATATAGAATAAGACCAGTGGAGATAAGCTAATCTGTAAAAAAGATTTCAGCTCAACATAACTAACAACCACAAAACAATTTGAATTATAACAAAATATTAAGGATTGCTTTTGTAGGTTATGATTTCGCTGTCATGTAACTTATTCTAGTAGATTAGGCTAGAGGGCTCCTGAACTACTTTTCACCACTGAAATTTTGTGATTCTGGGGGTTGTTTTCAATAATCTTAGAGCTAGCAGTCACATGAATACAAATGAATATGGGGGCAGTGACAATCAGAATTTTTTCAGTTGGAATTGCTGTTGACTTTCTTTTCCAGGAGGGACACAAATCAGAATTTCATAAAGTATTCTTAGTGAAGATTCTGACAGAGAAGAGGAATTGCTTTTAATACATAATGGGAGTATAAAAAATGATGTTTTTGTTAGTCTTATTAAATTACTTATATTTTCTTTAAAAACTTTACAAAATTTCAATTTTTATACAATCCTTTTTCTTATTCTTTCTGTTTTTGATGTCCCTTAAGCTCACAATTTTTTTTCCTTATTAAGAAAAATATATCAGAGTCAGGAGATAATTGTCAAATTCCTATATTATAGTAGTCAAGAAAATAAAGGACAGGCTTCAGAGAAGATGTACAAAGTAGCAACTGCATCTCTTCTCTCAGTGGATAAGTACAGTGTCTACCCCAGGAAAGAGCATTCAAACAGAAATGGGATTATTTTTCCATTTGTGACTCCCTCAGTGTAATTGTATCCTAATAAGAGCTAGAAGGGACACAGAAAAACAGAGCTTTGTTTTTGTTTTTGTTTTCTAAGCACTTCACTGTTTTTCTGAAATAAATAATTTGTCAGGGAGGATGAAGAACTTCACTGAAAAGAGCTCCCAAAGAAGGAGGACTGTGATCAATCTGAACGGCCCTTTCAGTTTCCTTACTATCCTATTAACACCTGTAATGTGTTCTACTCAACTCCAAAAGCCATTCTAGGGAATCAGTCACAGCTCCCAGATCTTTCTCATGTTCTCAGACAGTTGTTGTGACTTGGCTATTGGCTCTGCCCCTTGGTAAATAGTGTACCTTATTCTAATATTGTCTAGGGTTATTGTAGATTATGAAATCAGATCATATAGTTCAGCCTTCAGTGTATTTACAGAAAGTCTTCTCTTTCATTTAGTGCCTGCTGCATTTCATTTGAGATCGTAAGTACTGGTCTAGGAATGGGGAAGATGTTAGTTCAAATCCTACCTCACACACCAACTAGCTGTGTGACCTTAGGAAAATCTCTGAATGCCTAGGACTTTGCCTAAGTTTCCTCATTGTACTGGTAATTAAGATGGGCTCTTAGCTCTTATTCAATCAAGTGCCCTTGAAGAGTTTGGCCTTTGTTTCCTTGATTAAAGTGTCACATGTCACATGTGTGACTCACCTTTGACCCTGAACAGGACATATAAACCCAGAGGTTGGCTTTCTCCCTTGAGGCTCTCACTCTTAGAGTAGTGTTGGCATGGGACTCTGGACAGCTGCTCTAAGAGTCGCCCAGCTCACCCAGATGTTGATGGTTTCTTAGTATCTATGAATTGTCTTTGGTCTGTTTATAAAGTATGTTTGTAACTTGTTTGTATTTGCTTTGAAGTTCAGGGTGCCGGCTTTTTCCCCTGAATTAAGTGAATAATATTTGTATGCTGGATTGAAATAAGATTGTTAATCCCTTAACATTGCTTTCCTTAATAAAGTAGATCAAAAGAACATGCGCTGGTAGTGTTCTTGTTGTTGGGCTTGTATTGGGCTTTCACCCCCACAGCAGCTGCTAGGTGAATTGTTGTAACACTCATTTGTAAAATGAGGATAAAAATAGCACCTACTTCCTAGGGCTATGAGGATTAGGTAAAATAACATATCAAGCATTTTGCAAACTTTAAAGCACTTATATAAATATTAGCTCATTATTACAAAAGAATGATTGTATATAGCTATTTACTTACACTTGTAAATGAATAAAAGCAAATTACTTCATTACACACAGTAGAATGTTTTTTTAATTTCTTTTGAAAGTAGGAAGGAAACAAGAATTTATTAAGTTCCTATCGTGTGCCAGGCACTGTGCTAAGCATTTTACAAATATTCTCTCATTTGATCCATTATTATCTACATTTTACAGATGAGGAAACTGAAGCAGGTAGTGAATAAGTGACTTGCTCATGGTCCAACAGTCAGAGCTTCCTGACTTCAGGTTCTCATGTACCTAGTCCAGCATTCCCTCCACTATAACACCTTAGTGCCTAGGTGCCAGTGGAGTGTCACAGTGGTGGAGAATAGAGGATTAGAAATAAACCCAGAATAAAATTAAACATACTTTGCAGAAATGAGTTATTGCTTCATTTATCACAAGGAAAAAGTGAACAATCTGTTCACTTACTGCTTTTTTTCAGATATTGTTTGGATTAGCGAAAAACATGCATCAGCAGTTAGCATATGAAAGACAGCAAATAATAAGAAAGTCATTGCCATATGTTGGTTGGCTGTTTTCCTTAAATGTCCAAGAGGACCAAAATGAAATCACTAGGCTGGAGTCAAGTTTCAGTGTGTCCTACTGTGGCTGATGAGACCAAGATGAGCTCAGAATGTTCTTAGTTTTTTTTTCCTTTCTCTTAACAATTATTTTAGGCTTTTGATGTAGGTTCTTTGACTTTGTTGACTTCTTCTGGCTGTATGATTTTATCTTCTTTGTCACCAAAAAAGGAATCTAGAGTTTGAGTTTGAGTCTGAGTTTGAGTCTGAGTTCATTTTCCCTGCCTGCTCATGTTCGCAGCCAACTACTTGTCCCTTGAGTCTTTTGTCAGGATTTGACTGCTAGTAGAGTAGAGAGTACTTTGTCCCAAGCTTTAGCATCCAAGCACTGCCATTTTTTGAGCTACTTCTACTCCACTGTCACTGCAGGATCTGCCACAGCAGTGCTCCTCCTCCCCCAAGAGCCATCAACCAGGACTGAAACCCAGATCCAAGCAGGGCAAAGCAAGCCCTGCACTCCTGCCCTGGTCTGCCACCCGATTCATCCCACTGCGTGAGCCAGGTACTCCAGAAGCAGCAGAATCTGGAGCTCCATCAGCCCACCACCTCTGGCATCCCAAGGGCTGGGGACAAACCACTCTCTATCCCAATCTCGCAGTTTATTCACTAAGCTGCTCTGTGATCTTTGGCATTTGTGGGTTGAGAAGTCTGGTAACTGCCACAGCTCAATGGCTCATGGCCCTAAGGCTTGCTCCAGACTGAATCCCAGTCTGGTCTGTCCTGGCCCGGCCCAAGCTGGTCTGTGCTCTGCTCCCAGTGGCATGTGATAGACCCTTCCCAGTGACCATCCAGGCCCAACTGGGCTCCTGACCTGCTTCCCTCTGCTATTTCATGGGTTCTTCAGCTCTGGAATTTGTTCAGAGCCATTTTTTGCAGGTGTTTGAAGGGATTTTCGGGAGAGCTTAAGCAAGTCCTTGCTTTTCAGCCTCCATCTTGGCTATGCCCCACCCAGTACAATTAAAGCACCCCAGATTTAGAACTGTTTAGAGGCAACATGATTTAGTGAATAGAGTTCTGGATTTACAGTCCTATCAATTCATCTAACATAACCTCACCAACTTACAGATGAAGAAATAGAAGTCTAGATATGTAAGGTCGCATAGCAATTGACAGAACAGGGATTTAACTTAGATTCTCTGTTTCTAAATCCAATACTCATTCCATTATATCATGGTGGGGAAGTCAGATGATCTTCAAATAAACTATTAAGGCCCAGTGTCTCCAAATCACAAAAATCAGTTCCTTTTACTACTCCCAATAAGTAACCACCAAAGACAAATGCCTAAGGTGTTTCCCTTCATGACAGAAGCTCCAGAATGAGGCAGTGGACAGTGTATTGTGATGAGTTAGGAAGTTGGGTGACACTATAGGTCTTTCCAAAATAGCGGTTTAAGTTTTTCAGTCAAGTCAAGGAAGATGACTCCATTAACAGATCTTCATCTCACCCCCTAATCTCATCTCTCTGCCCTTCACATTAGGCAATTATGAAGGGCATGTTGCCATTAGCAAAGAAGTCTCCATTTTCTTTTGCTTAATTAGTCTTTATATTGCCCTGCTCCTGACATTGCTTTCCTTTCAGTTGCCATCACTTAAAACTCAGTGAGTTCTAGGATGCAAACCAGACAGATCAATCTTTGACAGAAAGTCAATGAACTGCCAGGGACAAATATGTGCTAGGTACCAGGAAAATGGTACTTCAGTTGAAACCTTTGGCATCACATCCATTTTCATCTGCAATGGTATGTTTACTTCACATTTTTAATCCTTCTATTATCCATTTTTCTCCTTTACTGTCCATAAAAACTAACAAACTGTTAGAGAAGAGAGAAAATAAAGCTGTTCTCATGTTTTCCTTAAGATGAAAACAGATAAAAAGAGAAAGGAGAATAGAAAGATCTTGAACTTGAAGCCAGAAGACCTAGTTTCATGTACCAACATTTCCATTCACTATCTATGTGAATACTGACAAGTCAGGTTCCATCTCTGTGTCTCAGTTTCCTCATAAGGATAATTATTACACTTATACATCTTTCCTCACAGGATAATAGGGGATAAAAATGCAAAGTACCAGATAAATATTAAAGAATAGAATAATGAGGATGAGGTTTAAAACTTAACATGTTACTGTCCTTCATTCTTGAAGAGGACCAAAATAACATCACTATGTTGGAAACAAGCTACAATGTGTTGGACTGTGGCTGATCAGGCCACTATGAGCTCAGAATGCTCTACCACTTCTCAGAAACAAATAGCCCATGTGAATATTTGTAGTGGAGACGTCTCTAAATTTATTCATCACCTATTTCTTTTGAGCTACTGCAATTCTGCTGCACTCATAGAGCACAGCATCTTCTTTAAGATGGGGATGCTATTCTGGGTGTTGCTTTGCCAGAATCTCTGATGTCACACAATTAATTGCAAATTTCTTCAGAGAGATGTTGAGAGCATCCTTCTATTGTTTCTTCTAACCTCCATGTCAGCACTTGTGATATGTGAGTTCTCCACAAAAAAAAAAATATTCTTTTAGGCGAACATACATTTGGCATTTGAACAATGTGGCAAACCCATCAGAATCGCACTGTTTGCAATAGCATTTGAATGCTTGGTAGTTTGGCTACAGAAAGGACTTCAGTGTCTGCTACCTTATCTTGCCAGGTGATCCTAAGAATCTCCCTAACATAAGTCAGAAGAAAGCAATCCAGTTTCCTGGCATGGCACTGGTAGACTACCCTGGTTTCACAAGCATACTGAAAGGAAATCAGAACAATGACTCTGTGGAGCTTTATTTTGGTAGGCAGTCTAATACTTCTCTCCCATGCTTTCCCTTTGGAGATTCTCAAACACTGAGCTACCTCTGGCAAGGTGTGCATTGACTTCATGATCTATATGTACATCCCTAGGAAGTATACTACCAAGGTAAATTAATTTATTGACAGCATTCAGAATTTCTCCATTTGCTGTAACTATTGGTTCCATCTGTGGATGGTGTGGTACTTACTGGTGGAGAATCTGTGTTTTGTTGGTGTTAATTGTTAGGCCAAAATTACCACAAGCAGCAGGAAATCAATCCATATTTCACTGTATCTCAGCTTCAGAGTCTGCATAGAGTGCGCAATCATTTTTAAACAAAAAATCATACACTAACTCCCCCTCTACTTTAGTCTTAGCTTGTAGCCTTTATAAATTAAATAATTTACCATCAATGCAATAGCTGACCTTGATGCTGTTTTTATCCTCATTAAAGCAACTGCCAACGTTGTTAAAAATATCATGCTAAAAAGCATGCGGGCAAACACAAAACCTTACTTCATTCCATTCATGACCAGGAAAACCAAAGAGCATTGCCCATTACCCAAATCCCATGTGAGCATGCCATCATGGAACTGGCATACAGTAATGATGAACTTCTCTGAGAACTGAAGTTTTAACATAAGTTTCTACAAGCCCTCATGATTAACAATATCAAAGGCTTTTGTCACCTTAGTCAATACAGTGTGCAGACCTCCGTTCTGCTCCTGGCATTTGTCTTCAAGATATTTTGCAGCAAACACCATATCAACCATTCCTTGGGCCTTTGTGAAGCCACCCTGTCTCTCATGTGGATCATCATCTTCCAGGAGAAGTATCAACCTATTAGGAATTTCCAGCAACTAATGCAACACCTACCCTCCCCCCCACCCCACCCAAGATTGTCACAGGACAATCTATTTGTTTTACTTTTACAGAGATGTAAAATGGAGGCATCCTTGATGGGAGATAACCTCCTCTTGCCATAAAACCCAGAAAATTTCAGTGAGCTTTTGTATGAGCAGTGGACTCCCTGCCTTCTAAATCTCAGCTTGAATAGAATTAGCACCAGATACTTTGACATATGAGAGGAGCCCATCTTCTTCAGTTGGAAATTTGGTTAGAGAGAGATTGTCTTCAACGTGAGGTATAAGGTCAATGGCTTCAGCATTGATTAATGATGATCTGTTGAGAACACTATGGAAGTTTTCAGCCCATCTCTCCAGGATCATATCCTTATTATCAATCAAAGTGACTCTATCAGCACTGGGTAACTGAGATGCTCTATAGGTCTTTGGCCCATAAATAGCCTTTGGGTCACCATGAAAGTTCTTTGGATTATTACTATCAGTGGAAAACTGAACTTCAGCTGTCTTCTTACTGAGGCAAGAATCCTGCATCTCTCTAAGCTTAGCTTGCATTTTACTTTTGATGGAATTAAATGCTGCCTTCTTAGGGATGGATAAATATCCTGCTGGTGAATCCTATGTTCTTGTTTTTTCATTCATTTAGCAACTTTTGAATTTCCCCATAATTTTCATCAAATCAATCTTAATGTTTACAAGTTTTCTGGCTCAGATAAGTAAATGCAGTGCTATACAACAAATCTCTGAAAGCTGCCCAGTCCTATTCTGCTCCACTTTCAGCTTTTACTCCAAGTTAACAAAGAACTGTTTGTGTTCAGAAAAGTGCTCCAATCTATTGATATTGTCATCTAATAGTCATCTTGCTGGGGGGGTCACTGTTTTCCTGAATATGAATATTTACCTTGAAAAGGATAAGTCTATAATCAATCCAGCACTCTGCACCACATATTACCTTCATCACTCTCAAATCTTGTCTGTCTCTTCTCGTTACAATGACAAAGTCTATTAAATGTTAATGTTTGCTGCAAGGGTGTATCTATGAAGTCTTACTGCTTTCAGGTAATCAAAAGACAGTGTTTGTGATGAGAAGGTCACAAGATGTACAAATCTTCAGGACTCAGTGACCACTGCTCTTGCTATTTCCAACTCTATTCCTCCCAAGGACTCCCTGCCATGTCTGGTAGTCTATGCCTACTCTTACAATAAAGTCACCCAGAATCATAACCTTGTTCTCTTTCAGCACATCAATGATGAGGGTCTCCAGGTCTTCATAAAATTTTTTCTTTGACCTCATCAGGGTTCATCATGATGATAGCATATGCATTGATGATAGTGTAGAGAACCATGTTAGAATCAGTAACGCCTGTGTTACTTTGGTTGCAAAAAAATCATAAAAGTACTGGGGTTACAGAGAAAGGCAAAAAAGTGGTTTGAAATGAAACTTGGATCCCCCTGAAACATTTTGAGAATTTTTCTTTTTCAGTCCTTTTAGTCATGTGCAACCCTTCATGACCCCATTTTGGGTTGTCTTGACAATGTTATTGGAGTAGTTTCCCATTTCCTTCTCCATATCATTTTATAGATAAGGAAATTGAAGCAAACAGAATTAAGTTACTTGCCCAGGATAACACAACTATTGTATTGGAGGCCAAATTTAAATTTGGTTCTTCCTAACTCCAGGCCCAGTGCTCTATCTACTGAACCACCTAGATATCCCAATAATGCATTATTATACATCTTTTCCCATTTCCACTCCAATATTTTAATTCTCTTTTTTGTCAGTCAATCTACTGTGTTTGATGTGATATTTCAGAATTGTTTTAATTTGAATTTTTCTACTTTTAGTGATTAAAGCATATTTTCAGATGTCTTTTGATAGCTTTGATTTCCTCCTCTGACAAGTATCTGTCCATATCCCTTGACTATTAATCAATGGGAAAATGGCCCTTATTCTCATAAAAGTGGATTGGTTTCATATATGTTTGAGATATGAGGCCTTTGTCAGAGAAACTTGCTGCCAAGACTTTCCCCCAAAATTTCCTGTATTTCCTATACTTTTAGTTGTCTTTGCCTTGTTTATGCAAAAACTTTTTTTAATTTTATGTAGCCAGTGTTACCCATTTTACCTCCCAGAAATCTCTCCTTTTCTCCTTTAGTAATGAACTTTTCCCATGTCCATAGATATAACTATAATTTCTTCTATGGTCCACTAATTTGCATATATCATTTTTGATATCCAAATCACCTCCTCATTTTGTGCTTATGTTGGCATAGGATGTGAGATGCTGGTCTATGCCTACTTCCCAGTTTTCCCAGGAATTTTTGTCAAATGAAGAGTTCTTGCGCCAGTAATTGGGAGATATCAAGAGTCTTATATGTCTCATAAAAACAAGTGTATTGTCAGAGACATAAGCAAAATACTCCATCACTGTACACTTGATAATTCAATATTTGGGCTAACTCTTAGAACCAAACCACATTAAAGGAGTGTGATCAGTGAAAATTATAAAGTCACAGATATCAAAGGAGTCCTAAAACTTCTTAACTTCTGTAATCATTGTAATGATTTATTTTTGCTTAGTTCCATTCTTTAGGTGACATTTTTATTAAGTGCTGATCAATTGGTTCCACAGGGCCATATGGCATCTGGCAAGTAAATACAGCTCCAATATCAGAAGGTAATGCATCTGTTAGAAGAAACAGCCATTAATGTTTATTATACCACCCAGAGGTCAGGCAGTATGAGCTCCTCATGGACTTGGGTTTATGTTTGTGGGAGTCATTTTCTGCTAAGGAAATCCTCCATGGATCAAGTCCTTATACCATTATGAAGCAGAGGACCTGCAATGTCAATTCAAGTCTAGATACTTAGTTATTACTGTGCAAATAGAACCATAGGCAAGCAACAATAAACTACAGAATCAGTTAAATCTTTGAACTAGAACAGGAAAGTAATTATAAAGACATAACAAACATTCTCAGCAACCAACTGGAGGAATCCCTACTTCAATTTTTCCCCTCTGCATAGTCCAGAGAAGAGGCTCTACCCTCCACCACCGCACATATGCATTATCTGATATCCTAAAACAAACTGAAGAAAACATCTCAGTACCCTAGCAGCCATGAGCCTCATCAAGTAGAGCTCCTGGTCATCCCTACCCTACTAGAAGATTTTAAAAATCTATAGCTACTTCTCCACCTCACTGTTCTTGAGAAAGATGAAAGCTATTGCTTTGTTTTGTTTTTAGAGCAAAATCATAAAAAATTACATTGAGTATATAATCCATGACCATGAAAAATAGAACATCCTAATAAACTATAGAGAAGGAAAAAATTAAGTGGGTGAAAAATGCCCATTTTTCAGACTATGACATGAAAAGCAATCTTTTTATAGTTTCTTTTAAATGGTTGTGATTCTGTTTCAACAAACATTAGTCTGACTAAAAAGATGGAACCACCTTGAGCTGGTTTGTCTGCCTTTAGTTAGTTCTCTGTCAAATCAGTCCTAAATATCACACTATACGGAGGTTTTTGTTTTGTTTTGTTTTGTTTTGTTTTTGGCAGAGGAAGGTATTTATTACACTCCTCGAGAAAGCAGGTGCAGTACTCACTGGGAACACTCACACTGCTACAGAAGCAGGAGTGGGGGTAACCATCACCTCCACTCCTGTTTGAGTTATGGTTAGTTTACATTCTTTACTTTTTACATAGTTTTCTTAGGTTATACAGTTTATATAGGTACGATAATAAGGATACAGAAGCAAAAGTGAAGTTAAGTAGTTCTGTCTTCCTTGTCTGAGTTAAGATTAATCTACATTCTTTATTTCTACCTTCCTTTTTTAAAATATGCAAATTATGCAAATCAGTAGGCCTGTACTCTTGATCAAGACCAGATTCTTGAACTGACATGATAAGCTTGAACTGGTTCAACCAGTTTGGGCTCTCTAGTTTCCCTGACATCAGGATGGCCATTGACTTCAGAAATAAGTGTTAACTCAGCTATATGGATAGCTTTTGTGGGAGCAAAACCAGATACCATACTATCTTTTCTTACAATTCCTTCCCTTTCCTTTTTAATAGGATTTTTGCTCCCACACTTCCTATTCATCGCTTCTAGTCTCAAATTGTTTTAACATTAATTCACATTCTTCACCATTTTTGCCATCATCTTTTTTTACGATCAACATTTTTACATTTCCTCCTCCATTAAAATATACTACACCCCCCCCCCATATCCTGAATGGCACTCTGTACAGTTTTGGTAACTAATTGTATGATACAGGGTATACGTAGAGGTAACAAGATTAGACCACATAATGTTAGTAGGAAAACTCCAGCAATTTGTTTCCACCATGAACCTTTGACAAAATAAAACCAAGAAGGATTGAATGGACTGGTCCATGTCTGAACTGGGACATGTGCTAGTTTCCTGATACTATTAGTGATCTCTTTTACAACCCGTCCATTATCATCTATTTTTATGCAACAGCTAGAGAGGTTTAGTTTCCCACAAACACCCCATTCTTCTGCTAGCAAATAATCAAGAACCAATCTGTGTTCCAGTACAGCCTCCCAGGTTTGGGTAGCCTGATCAGCCAGTAGGTCCAATGCCTCGGCAGTCTGGTTGGTGATAATCTCTACTACAGATTGTAATCTTATAAGCCTGTTTGAGGATATAGATTGGAGTTCGGTATCCCCAATTCCCATCCTGGGCCCATGTAGCAGGCCCATAGGTTTGAACAATTCTTTGTGGAGGCCACTCTTCCCCCCACCCATTGGCAACCCCAATGACTGGTAGGGAAATATCTATCCCCCGCTTGAGCCTCTCATGTTGGGGCATAAGGCCATCATATAGCTGTATTCCTAATTTGTCCCCTTCTTGACCTGCTAAGAAGAAAACTTTTGGTCTAACCAACCCCACATAGCACACCCCTGTCCAATTTAAAGGGAGAAGGGTATAGGCCATATGGCCACAAATCCAATAATGTCCTTTTAGGGCTGGTTGCTCTGTCTTGTGTATTTTGGAAACATTCCAAAGAAAGGGATAATATTGCTTATCTTGTGACCCCAAGGGTCCTCCTTTGTAAGACTGGACTCCATTTCTTCGATATGGGCACCTCCACAGCTGCTCTTTCCTTCTCCACTCATACTTTTCTACCTGGGAGCTACTTGTTTTGTTCTTTTTACTCCAAAATTATCAAAATGTCCAAAATAAGAACCATTATCCCACCCCTACTGTCTATAAGGAGCCAGGATTATTCCACTAGTTTTTCTTTATGCTTGACATCTTTCTATGACTACCGAGTGCCAGAAATTCCAGCCTATATCACCCTTACTCATAATAAGTATTATACCACAAGAGGTCATTAGGTTCAGTATGGTAGAGTTACACTGCACCCAAGTCCTATTACTATATTGGACATGGGTGGACCTCCCTCTGTAAGACACACAATTATATCTCGTTGTAACTGGTTTCCACTTATAGGTCCCTTTACATTTGCTCTCTCCCAGATTTTCTCTTTGTCCTGTCTGGTTTACACAGTATTGACCTCGAACTGACTCTGTCAAATGCCACTAATGTTTCTCATGAGTGGACCAGAACCCAGTACCATTATGTATTTCTGACCAGTTACTAAGGATCCAGGCCAGACTCAAAGGTACAGGTACCCAGGGCCAATTTTCAAATTGTTGTGGGCCCCCACAGATCCAACAATTGGTCACATTAAAAGTTTTGGCAATGACTTCCATCAGCTGAGTGAACTTATTCCCCTCCTCCCATGGAGGGGAAATAGGGGCTCTGATGGTCAGAGTGATCCACGTAACCAGGACAATAGGAGTGTATCTGGATGTCATTTTCTTGCCTAATTTTACCTTAATTTACCTAATTTTACTAACTTTAGCTCTCTTTACCTTTCCAGAAGAAATACGCCTGTGCTTTCCCTTAGGCCTCCCCACTTATTCTGATGGAAGAGAAAAAAATGCTGCTGTTCCTGTTCTACCCACTATTCCTAATTCTCTACTAGTGGAGTAATCCCTCCATCCTTCATTGAAGCTGGTATACCCTGAATGATTGACAACAGAAACAATATTAATACAAACGTTATTAGCCCATTTTCTTCTGATGTCCCTCTCTCTTCTGGTGTGGAATAATCTTCAAGGGATTAGAATTCTCCTTAATAGTCCATTCTTGGGATTCCCCCACAGGTCCTTTTGCCTTGGTGTAATGAGTCTGTCCTTTCTCAGCACTTCCTATAGCAGTCTCTGTAGTAAGAAGTACCTGGAATGGTCCCTCCCAGATGGGCTGAAGCTTAGTTTCTTTCCAGCATTTAATCAGCACCCAGTCTCCTTGCTCAGGTGACCTGACCTGCACAGTCTCTGGCCGTTCTTTTGCGTTCGTCTGCATACTCTTCTTGTTCAAACAAGATCTCGGGTTTTTCAGCTTGGACAGTGGAACCATTCTAAGGGTGAGTGGGAGTGCTCTTCCCTCTGTCCTATCTTACTCACCCTTCCTGGAGTCTTCAGAATCCCGGACTAGCCCCCAAATTGTGAGAAATGTGGTTTGGGGGATCACTGAACTTCCTAGGCAGGGCCAAAGTCCTAAGGAAGAACCCCATGATAATCCCTAAGGAAGGTTGCTCAGACCACAGGACTTCCAGAGGAACACCAAGTGGTAGCCCCCCTTTATCTGTGGGGATCACAGGGCTTCCTAGGGGTCAGACCCTAAGGAGGACCCAAGTGATGGCCCCTTAGAATAGTAGTGGTGAATCACAGGACTTCCTAGGGTTGGACCGTGAGAAAGAACCACATGACAACCCCTAAGGAAGGCTGTGCAGACCACAGGATTCCTACAGGAAGACCAAGTGGTAGCCCCCCTTTATCTGTGGGGATCACAGGGCTTCCTAGGGTCAGACCCTAAGGAGGACCCACGTGATGGACCCTTAGAATGGCGATAAGATCACAAGACTCCCAAGACAGGGCCAGAAGACCCAAGTGATAGCCCCTTAAGAAGGCTGTGCAGACCACAGGGTTCCCAGGAAATCCCAAGTGGTAGCACTCTTAACACCACAGTGGGGATCACAGGACTCCCCAAGGCAGGGTCAGGAAGTTAGCCCCAAGATGTGCTTTCACAGCTCATTGTTTTCCTGGTAGCATAACCTTAGCACGATCCATGTGATTTGCCCACTCTCACCCAAAGAACTCAGGACCAGAGTGGGCAGAGGAAGGCATTTATTACACTCCTCGAGAAAGCAGGTGCAGTGCTCACTGGGAACACTCATGTATACAGAGGTTTGATTTATATTTCGTGTTGTGTTCTTAATTCTGTGGTTCTTAGGAATGATACTTATTTCAAGGACATATGCAAAGGTTTTATCTCTTGAAAACACACTTCAAAGACTTGGAGATATTCAAGCATATACTGCTTTGGATATGTCAAACATTTCAAAAATCATTCAAAACCATATTCAACTAAGATCAGTTTCACTAAAATGTGAAAGAGTCTCCTCAAAAATGAAAAACAATGCAAAAATATGACAACTTATTACTGGAAAATGGGTTAATTCCTTTTCACAAAACAAGCAAAATCCTTCAGAGTAACTTTGCAGAGAATTAATGGGCAATTTAGGATAGACAAGTAACACCTTTTTTTTTCAGGAGCACAAGTAGAAGAAGGGGAAAATCTAATAGGGAGAAATGGGATGGAGTTTTGTGGAGGAATATTTGGAATTAGAAAATATAAAGGAAAAATAAAAAAGAGGAAGTGACCAAATACATCACAATTGTCAAAAAAGTCATTTTCTTCTAAGACAGCAGGGGTGCGGTAATCATTAAGGCATCACTAGAGGTTTCTTTTATCCAAGACCAACAAATAAATTTTAGAACAGTAGATAAGACTATTTTATTTACCTTGCTCTTGCATAGTTAGCAATCTTTTATTTTTCCTTCTATATCTGTGTTCAGTGTGGTTTCATGATGAATTAAAGAATATACATTAAAATCTTGTGAATTTAATGCTGTCATGAACAAGTAATTTTAGCAAAAGGAGAACATATTAAAAGTTTTTAGATGGAGAAAATTATATATGTTCCTGCTTTTCAATAAATTTAATTATTTTACTTTGTCCCTGTTAATTTGTATATCACTCTATACCTAAGAAAAGCTAGCTAATTATTTCTCATTTCCATGCCTTTGTTCTTCTTGACCTTCCGAGCTGATAGGATAAGTCCCTGATCAAGTTTAACCATTTCTCAATTCAGTTTAACCATTTAATCAAGTTTTAATCTCTTAGTGAGCAGAAGAAGTAGAAAAGCTCTAGTTTAGGAGGTAGGGAACCTGCGGCCTCAAGGCCACATGTGGTCCTCTAGGTCCTCAATTGCAGCCCCTCTGTAGCTATTTACAGAGTGAAAAATATAAGTCACTAATTCCAAAGTTGTCATGACACCTAGCAGTTAGAAGGTCTTAGCAGAAATGTAGTCTTCACTGTGGTTACTTCTGTTTTGCTGAGGCAGCTTTGTGCTCCTTGTGTCTGGAACCCTAAGGAGTCCTGAAAATGGGTTATAAATACATTTATATCTCGTAAATATTTATCCATTTTTAAAGTTTTCAGCTGAGTTGCAATATAATTGGATATTATAGTCTCTGATGATTTTCATTTTTTCTTAATTCCCTGTGAATTCCTTTTCCTCTTTTTTTCCTTAATTTTCACAAAGGATCATGCATATGGAATTTTATAGGTTTGTCACAAGTGAAAGTTAACAAAAGGATAAACTGAGTGAATACTCTCTCTGTCTGATGAAAGAGGGCTAGGCTTCAGATGTGGTTGATTATGCCCTACTTGGACACTTAGGCAATGCAAGTTGCCTTATGTGATCCAGCTGCCTCTAGCAACCTTGGCTAGAAAAAAAAATCTTAATGAGATTACTCTGAATTTGGTCTCCCCCTAACTTTAATAAAGGAAAAGCAAAGACAAGAGAGCTGTCCCCTAGGGAGTGCATAGCCCAAGATGGTAAAAGAGCAGATGCCTGGGGGGCTGGGAGAGATCATAGTGCTGGATCATATCCTTCAGAATCTTTCAGAAGTGGGGTCTGACAAAATGAGAAAAAGAATGGATCATAGAGTAATATTGTGATTAAATGATATAGCTTTATATTAATTTTCCTCAGCTGTAAAAGGCCTCTATCAAGATTCTCATTGGATACCAAACTCAAGACAGAGAAATAAAAGACCTCTTATTTGCATAGGGGTTACTTTATGCTTTGTGTAGTCATATACCCCCATTTCCTGTTGAAGGACCTAAGACTCTGTCCCAGCTTGCTTTCCCACTAGCAAGTACAAGAAAGCAAAAGAATAATTCCCAAGGTTGCAAACTGAGTGAATATTTTGTAGCTGTATTTATGTGTTTCTAGTTATGTAAATTCCCAGATATTTTATACATTGTGTGGTTACTTTTAATGGAATTTCTCTGTCTTCTCCACCAAGATTTTGCTAATAATATACAGATGAGCTGATGGTTGTTTTGATTAATCCTTTTCATTGAATTTCTGGTGTTTGCTAAGTGAAGTCCTATGTCTTCTAATCGAGATCATTTGCTTCATTCTTTGCTAATGTCTATTCTTTGAATTTATTTTTTCTTGTCTTTTTGTTATATTTAGCTCATCTAGCAGTGCATTAAATAATAAGGGAGGCAGCAGGCATCCTTGCTTCGCCTCTCTCATTAGGAAAGCTCACAGGCTTATTGCATTATAAAAAAAATTACAATAGGTACTTATTAAAGTTCTTTTATATCTATTTTTTTACTGTTTTAGCAAAGATGAATGCTGATTTTTGTCTAAATCTTTTTTTTACTCTGCTAACAAAAAATGAGGTTTTACCATTTCTGTTTATATGATTTG
Organism: Trichosurus vulpecula; assembly: GCF_011100635.1. Taxonomy (NCBI): domain Eukaryota; kingdom Metazoa; phylum Chordata; class Mammalia; order Diprotodontia; family Phalangeridae; genus Trichosurus; species Trichosurus vulpecula. The sequence continues at coordinate 245,328,325 of NC_050575.1, read as the reverse complement.
TGCTTACTGTAGTTTTTCTAATGTTAAACTATCCTTGCATTTCAGATATGAATCTGACCAGGTCATAATGGATATTTTAATCACCTCTTTGCTAGTACTTAATTTAAATTTTTTCTCATTAATATTAATTGAGGATATTATTTTCCAGTTCAAAACATATTGAAGATAGCCCATTGAGGATTGCTAGATCAGAAAAAAAATTAAAAGAAGACATCATAGGTGGCTTCAAATATTTGAAGGGCTATCCCTTGAACATGATTTTTTGACGCCAGAATACAGAATTAGGAAAGGTCAAGTCAAGCCAATAAGCTTTTCATAAGCTTTTAGGGGTCATTCCTTGATTAACTTCTTAAAGAGGCCTATTCACTGAATGGGTGTTACTTCACTCAAAGTGAGAACCTGAAAAGACTTTAGCCTAAAAGGGTCAGGGTCTCTCAATGCATCCTGGGCCATCTCCATTCTTCCCGGTGAATATCAGGCCACTGCACCCAGATGGCTCTGGAAGAGAAAGTGAGGGTGGTGACCTTGCACAGCCCTCCCTCACTCAAATCAAAATCAACTGCACGTCATGTCATCATTTCACTGATGTCATGGTCTTATTCAAAAACTAAGGAGAAAGCCAACCTATGAGTAACCTCTCCCTCTCTCTCTCTCCCTCTCCCTCTTCCTCTCCCTCTTCCTCTTCTTCTCCCTCTCCCTCTCACTCTCCCAGTTCTACCCAAAAGAATGTATATTTCAATGGCTGAAGGCTGCCTCCTTAACATTGAGTTTACTGGCTAGATATATTTTTTTCTCAAAAAGCCAAGTCTTAAACACAATTAAGTGTGGAGTTCATAGATTGGACAATAGCCCCCTGTTTCAACAATCTAGCTAGCAGCTGTTGTGGGGTGAAAGATCAACACAAGCCCAACAACAAGAATGCTGCCAGCATAGGTTCTTTTGATCTGCTTTACTAAGGAAAGCAACGTTAAGGGGTTAACAAGCTTATTTTAATCCAGCATACGAATATCACTCACTTAGCTCAGGGGAAAAAGCCAGCACCTTGAACTTCAGAGCAAAATACCAACAAAGTACAAACATCAACAGACAAACCTTGTCTGATTCAAACCCCAATACACAGTTAACAGAGTTTAACAAAGTCCCAACATCCAGGTTATGAGCTGTTGGGCTCTTAGCTACAGCTGCCCAAAGTCTCCGCTTCAGTGCGCACCACCAAGAGTGAGAGCCCTTCTCTTCTTATAGCATTTCAGACATCATCAAATGTCATCTGAATGACCAGAACTTAGGCTCCTATGATTGGCTCTTGAGTTAGCACCTCCCCTTAGTACCCTAGGAGCTTCACACCCACATAGGCTTAGCACCTAATAGGGGTTTGGGCCTGGGGCTTAGCACCTAGTAAGACTCAATGAAATACACTGAATTAATCAAAGTAAACAAAAGCCAAACTCTTCAAGGGCACTTGGTTGAACTGAGTGCTAAGAGCCCATTTTGCTTACCAACACAGCCCCTCCCCTCTTAGCACAGAATGAATGTAAATACTAAATAGTAACTGTTTCTCTTTTGGCCAGGAACCCTGAGGGTCTTCCCCTTCCTTCCTGGTAGGTTATACAGAGAATGTGCAATATTTCCCTCCAGGTTCTGATCGAATATGTGGATGCTTAGTGAGCCTATTTCCAGCCAAGAGTGATTATGGAGTTTTATTGTGCGGTGAGGAAGAGTTTTCTAGTTAGCTGAGGAGTCAGAATAAATTGTTGTGTGCAGCCAGGTAGAGAGATGGACAGCAACTGCCCAATCTTTGCACATAGCCAATGATATCAATAAACAATGAATCTGTTGCTTTTGTGTTTATTCTTTCCTGATCTTATCTAAGAAGAAAATATTTAGGTGACTGGTAATTTTGGAAGATCCATGAGAGCGATCACAGAGGTTTTACTAAAAACCAGAGCCTGTAGTAGTGGTAGCCAAGTCCAGTGAAGAGCCAGCACAGCAAACAATTTGCTTGATCCAGCCCATGAAAGGACTGACTTGTCAGTTGAAACACTGAGTCACTCCAGGAGCAAAGTCCTCAGAGCAAGGAAGTGGACCATCCTTCAATGATACTTCATCATGAATAATACTTGGTAAGGATTTCAAGGGAGAAAAGGACTCCTAGAGCCAGGACTAACAAAACATTCCTTGTCCTCTCATCTTGCCTACATCAGTGCATCACTACACTTGTATTCTCCATTTGATTCTACTATCCCCAAGGACCAAGTGTATACAGAAGGGAGAATTCCCCCTCAGTTTCAGGGAGGCTTTTGTAACTTCTGTCTTCAATCAATACATTTTTGTCAAAGTTAATAAATTACTTCTGATTGATTGATTTGGAGGAACAAACTGGCTGTGAACTCAGAAGTACCAATCTGGCTTCCTCTATTTACATGTAGGTAGTCCTGGCCAAAGGAACCATTATCAACAAACCTCTTAAATCAACAATCAAAAATCAAAGTCTAGATTGATATTCATCTCAAAATTGTTATTTATTCACCTAAGTTTAGGAAAGGACAAATGAAAGTTAGTCCCAAATCCAGGATCAGGGTTATTTAAGCAGGAAAACATCTTTCATTTCCCGATGCTCATATCATGGCAGCTAGGGTGGAAGAGAGGGTTAGCCACCCTTCTTCCAACCCTCTTAGGAGGTCCCAGGATTATGTGATGGCACTAAAGAGTGCCTGGCAGGCAAAGAAGCCATGGGGGCATTTACTCCCTTTTTAAAATGCTATCTAATTCATCAACATACTGCACTTGACTATGATAAGCCCAAAGGGTATTTCAATGCTGAGTTCTTGGAAATAACCAGAGACTTCTTTGTCTCCAAAATGCCTAAGCACTGAACTAGTACCTTTAGTCAGATGGAATTAGGAAGGAATGGTAACTCTGTGTCTGACTTCTTCAACCTTATTATACTTTTATTGAACCTCTCACAGAATGTGAGATTATATAATTGAAGCATTTTGTAGCAATATTACATTATATAAATATAAGTTATATGTGAAAATTTTTAAATAAACAAAAACTTATGAAGTAGAGAGTTTCCCATCACTTGAGGTCTTCAGAAGAAGTAAGATGACAACTTATCTGTAATACTGGAGATAGAATTCTTGAGTCTAGAAGGGACTTGGACTTTAATATGAGTTTTAACAGAATTTCAATATGCCGACATACCTCAAAAACTATAATTCTATAACTTCCTCTGAGTCAGGAGCCAGGGCAGACCCTAACATACTGCTTCCACTCTAAGAAGAATGAATCAATTTGATTTAATCAACATTGATTAAACACCTACTAAATTTAAAGCCAATGTTCTTTACTGGTAGAAATTACCACCCAAGTAAAGTCTTCTGCAAGACCTTTTATTCTTATGATCTAAATTGTACAAAAGAAATTATCAAGATACTTATTTCTTTTGTAGTTTTCATATATATGATTTATATTTTAGATATATGCCTGTCTATAAACGTATAAACATATGTGTGTATATGTATGAATAAATGCATATATGTATCTGTGTATAATACAAAAGCACAAACATTCCTTATGAAACTTTGCTTGTTGTCTTGAGATTTACCTTTTTCATGCAATAAAATAAAAATCAGTATTATTGTTGAGGTTTAGGCTCTGCCCACCCAGGGACGCTAAAAACTGTTGGGTTCTGATGATATGTTGTAGTGAAACCATCTCAAAGATTTCAGAGTCAGATTACCTCTAATCTAACTATAGGCATTTATTGAGATTGGTCTCTCTTGGAATGGGTTAAGTTCCAAGAGGAAACAGCAACTTCAGAGAAAGCAAGATGGATTTTTAGGTTTTTTTTTTTTGTTCCTTCATATTTTTTTTGTTTTTGTTTGTTTCTGTTTTTGATTTTGGGGCAGGGCAGTTGGGGTTAAGTGACTTGGTGAAGGTCACACAGCTAGTACATGTGTCAAGTGTCTCTGGCCAGATTTGAAATCAGGTCCTCCTGATACCAGGGCCGGTGCTCTACTCACTGCACCACCTAGCTGCCCCCAAGATGGATTTTTATAGTGTAAAGATGCTGAGTATAAAATCAAAATTTACATAGAATATAGGAATATGATTAATATTATAAAGCCAGGAGGAGTTTGCTAAGGGATTAGGTAATGGAGGAGGGGTGCCAGCCAAGGTAGAACTGCAAATGTGATTACCCACAATGCCTACAGAAAAACCCATTGGGGGGTACATATGTATAGAATCTTCTCTACATCACAAATTTACTCCAGGTTGGTTGGTTCTTTACTATTACTGAGAAGGTGCCTACTTAGGGAAAGTCCCTTCTATTGTTTTGGGGTCATATCCTACTTGGGCATCTTGGTGGTGCTGCTTTCTGATTGGCTGAGAATTGTGGTCCTGTCTAAGGCTAGATGGATGTGGTTGTAGTAGAGTGCTTGGACACACCTGCTGTTTCTGTGGGAAATGTGAGGCATGGGTCTTGAGGCAGTGGCTGGGATCCCATCACATGGAGATGCCTGCTATTTCTGTAAGAAATATGAGTTCATGGACACACATGTTGCTCTAGTGAGCAGTGAGGCATATATAAAGAAGTTAAGATAGAATGTCTGTGTCGGAGCAAGGTGAGTGGCTAGGTAGGAGCACTATGTCTGCTGCTCAGTGAGGCCTATAAGGAAGTTAGAATATTGGGACTTGAAGCAGTTTTATTAAGATTCCATCACTACTACTATTGATTGCTATTTATACAAATTAGTTTTTACAAGCTAGACTCATTTCTAGGGGTTGCTTGTCAAAAGTAAATAGTACATATTGATTTATTTGTGTCTGTAGCACTAAAATAAACATCTTAAAATTTCAAAGCACAGTTGGTATTTGAAAGCTTATTATCCATAATGTGAGTAAAAAGTCACCTGGAATGGGGCCTAAAAATAAGAGTTTTCATGGATGACCATGTAGTCAAGCTGTGTATAATGAGAATTTTGTAATAGATGATATAACTTTTAGGTATTCTGAAGCTTTAACAGTGTATAATTAATGTTTTAAGGTTCGGTCTTTAAATCAAAGGATCGAGCAAATGAAAAGTTAAGTATCTGTGCTTGAGTCTACTGTAGAGATTTAATTATGAAAAAATAAGGCTTTTCAGACCATTTTACAAAAATCAAAACACGTTTCCAGTGCATTAGTAATTTGGTTATCCAAAATAACATTTGTCAAATTAAATAAAAAAAAATAAACTCTTCTCAAAGTTCACTTATAGAGAATAGGAAGAATTGACAGTTTTCCTTGGTAGCAGTTTAAATTAGATCTAACTTTATCTTTAACATATTAAAAGAGAAACTCTATTCTATGTAGTCATGTGACAAGGAATTTGCTTTATGTAAAAATAAAACCATGGTTCATTGTGCAGTTTGACAGCAGTTTTAAATAAGAGAATCAGCAATATGCAGAAATATATTTTTGCATATTTTAACAAAGAACAATAAATTTTCTTATGAAACCAAACAAAATGAATTTTTTCTTTCTGTTTTCTAGCAACAACTCTCAATAAAGACTTTTTGTACCTTGATTTACTATGAATTGGTTGTCCAAGTAAATGTATTCCTTCAGGACAAAATGTTCTGCAAATAAGACCCTTTTGAAAGTCAGACACTACTTCACTTATTCTGAAAACAATGTGTGAGGGGTGGAGACAAGATGACTGCTGGAAAGCAGGGACTTGCCTGGGGGTGTCCCCCAGGACCCTCCAAACACTGATAAAAATGGCTCTGAACAAATTCTAGAACTGCATATCTCACGAAATAGCAGAGGGAAGCAGGACTCCACCTCAGGACAACCTGGATGGTCACTAGGTAAGGTCTATTGTTCATGGAGCTGGGAGCAGAGTGGAAGGGAGCCCAGCGTGGCCTGTGCCTGGACCAATAAGAATGGGAGCTGGGTGGAACAGGCCCTAGTGCCCTGAATCAGTGAGCTGTGGCAATTACCAGACTTCTCAACCCACAAACACCAAAGACAACAGAGAAGGTTAGTGGGAAAAGCTGCAGGGACAGAGTGAAAAGAGTTCGTGGTTTGGCCACCACCCCAGGGCAGCAGACGAGGTACAGCTACAGAACTACAGCTGCAGTTGCTTCCAGCCCCAGGCCCATCTGGTGGGAGGAATTAAGTGGCACATCAGAGCAGGAGTGCAGAGCCATCTTAAGATCTGAGTTGCAGTCTGGATTGGCAGTTCTTGGGGGAGGACTAGCGCTGGTGTGGCAGAGCTTGCTGTGTAGAAAGAGCTCTGAAAATGACAGCACAGCCCCTCAAGCTTGGAACAAAATACTCTCTACTCTACAAACAGTCATACCCCAATGAAAAACTCAAGGGTCAAGTTGTTGGTTGGGAACATGGCCAGGAAGCGAAAACAGACTCAGATTCAGACTCAGACTTTAGAATCTTTCTTTGGTGGCAAAGAAGACCAAAACATACAACCAGAAGAAGTCAAAAAAGTCAAAGAGCCTACATCAAAAACCTCCAAGAAAAACATGAACTGGTCTCAGGCCATGGAAGAGCTCAAAAAGGATTTGGAAAAGCAAGTTAGAGAAGTAGAGGAAAATTGGGAATAGAAATGAGAATGATGCCAGAAAACCATAAAAAAAACAAGTAAACAACTTGCTAAACGCGATCCCAAAAATACTGAAGAAAATAACACTTTAAAAATTAGACTAACTCAAATGGCAAAAGAGCTCCAAAAAGGCAATGAGGAGAAGAATGCCTTGAAAGGCAGAAGAAGTCAAATGCAAAAGGAGGTCCAAAAGACCACTGAAGAAAATACTACCTTAAAAATTAGATTGGAGTAAGCATAATCTAGTGACTTTATGAGAAATCAAGATATTGTAAAACAGAACCAAAGGAATGAAAAAATGGAAGACAATGTGAAATATCTCATTGGAAAAACCACTGACCTAGAAAATAGATCCAGGAGAGATAAGTTAAAAATTATTGGACTATCTGAAAGCCATGATCAAAAAAAGAGCCTAGATATAATTTTCAAGAAATTATCAAGGAGAACTCCCCTGATATTCTAGAGCCAGAGGGTAAAATAGAAATTGGAAGAATCCACCAATCACCTCCTGAAAAAGATCCCCAAAAGAAAACTCCTAGGAACACTGTTGCCAAATTCCAAAGTTCCCATATCAAGGAGAAAATATTGCAGGCAGCCAGAAAGAAACAATTTGAGGATTGTGGAAACACAATCAGAATAACCCAAGACCTAGCAGCTTCTATATTAAGGAATATGATATTCCGGAGGTCAATGGAGCTAGGATTGCAACCAAGAATCACCTACCCAGCAAAACTAAGTATCATGCTCCAAGGAAAAATATGGATTTTCAATAAAATAGACGACTTTCAAGCTTTCTCAGTGAAAAGACCAGAGCTGAATAGAAAATTTGACTTTCAAACACAAGAATTAAGAGAAGCAGGAAAAGGTAAACAAGAAAGAGAAATCATAAGGGACTTACTAAAATTGAACTGTTTTTCTTCCTACATGGAAAGAAGAGAGCACAGGGTGAGTTGAATATGAAGGGATGATATCCAAAAAAATAAAATCAAATTAAGTGATGAGAGAGGAATATATTGAGAGAAGGAAGAAGGGAGAGATCAAAGGGGGTAAATTATCTTACATAAAAGTGGCAAGAAAAAGCAGTTCTATAGGACGGGAAGAGGGGGCAGGTGAGGGGGAATAAGTAAATCTTGCTCTCATCTGATTTGACCTGAGGAGGGAATAACATACACACTCAGTTGGATATATTACCCCACAGGAAAGAAGGAGGAAGGAGATAATAAAGGGGAGCTGGCAATAGAAGGGAGGGCAGATAGGGTAAGGAGGTAATCAAAAGCAAATACATTTGAAAAGGGACAGGGTCAACGGAGAAAATGGAACAAAGGGGGATAGGATAGGAAGGAGCAAATTATAGTCAGTCTTTCACAACACGAGTATTGTGAAAGGTTTTTACATAATGATATACTTGTGAGCTATATTGAATTGCTTGCCTTCTTAAGCAGGGTGGATGGGGAGGGAAGAGGGGAAAGAATTTGGAACTCAAAGTTTTAAAAGCAGATGTTCAAAAAAATCATTTTTTTTAATGCAACTGGGAAATAAGATACACAGGCAATGGGGCATAGAAATCTATCTTGCCCTACAAGAAAGTAAGGGAAAAGGGGATGGGGGGAAGTGGGGAGACAGAAGGAAGGGCTGACTGGGGAATGGGGCAATCAGAATCTATGCCATCTTGGAGTCGGAGGGAGGGTAGAAATGGGGAGAAAATTTATAATTCAAACTCTTGTGAAAATCAATGCTGAAAACTAAAAATATTAAATTAAAAAAAGAAGCAATCTGCCTAGATGGAATTATTCTGTTTCCCTGACCTGTAGAAATATCCTCCTCTCCACCTTCTTTCCTTTCCCTGCCTCATTGCCGCCTGTGGAACTGACACAGCTTGCTGGAAATTCTTGTTTTCTTTGAACACTGCTTATTTTCTGTCTGTATTTTTCATCACAAATTCTGTCTCCAGATAAATATAAGCTAATTTTTCTTTCATTCTGAGTGTTTACATTAAATAATTGAACCACAATGGGGAATTTCAAAAGCGAATTCATGAAACAATAGCCATAGACATAACTGGGTGTCTATGTAGGCTCAATCTCTATCTCTGTCTCTCTCTCCTTCTTCCCACTCTTTCTCTTTCTTTCTCTATTTCTCCCTCCTCTTTCTCTCCCTCTTCCCTCTCTCACTCTATAAACTAGCTTCACATTCGTAAAAAGTTATCTCCTATTATATATGACACTTCATTAGACCCTGAAAAAGATAATTTAAATGGGACACAGTCCCTACCTATATCATGTAGCTAATATTTTACTAGCAGAATAAGTCATCAAGACAGATAACTATAATGGACAATAATGCCTGATCAATTAATTAAAGAAGTATAAAAACAAAGTTCTCTGTGAGATCTGAAGAGGAAGGTTTCTACCAAGGGGAAAATAAAAGAAAAATTCTTGGAGGAGGTGCTACTGAGGTGAGTTTAAAAATCTCATGTAGTAGGGATTGGGCTTCTGGATGTGTAGGAATTTTTGTGGCAACAACTGGAGTTTACTCTTCCCCTGCCCTCTGAATGGGCCTTTAAGGACCTCCTGGCTTAAAGTATAAAAGGATTAGCATGATGACAGGGAAGCTTGTCAAAATTCTTCCTTGAGTTCAGTAAAAGAGTTGTACTATTTTCAGATAAAGCCCTATCTAGTTTTCCCCATCATGTGTTTGTTAGGTTGATACTTAACAAATACCTAAATATTATTGTTTACCTTTGTCCCTATTGAATTTTATCATTAGATTCAGTCCAATACTATGGCCTGTCAATATCTTTTTAAATCCCTACTCTAGCATCTAGGGTATAATTAGTTATCCCTCACAGCTTTGTATCATCTATAAACTGTGTTAGCCTATTATCTATGTCTTCTCCTAAGTCACTGATAAAGATGTACAACAGCAGATGACCAAGCCAAATATCCTTGGGACACACCATTGCTATATTATGCTTCCAATGTCTTAAGAAGCAGCATAATTCAGTAGAAACAGTACTGAATTTGCATTCATAGGAGCTGACTTTACAGCACCTCTTTGCTAATTAGTACCCTCAAACAAATCAGCAACATTGCTAGGCCTCCATATCCTCATATATAAAAGGAGTTGGAGAAATAATCCAAGCTCCTTTTTTAGTTTTAAATCTTTGACAGTAATAAACACTAAGTTGACATTGTACTATTAATGTAGAACTTTGGGTTTTGCCATTCAAGCAGGGAAGATGGCCTTAAAAGTTCAGTGTGATTTCACAAATAACTTATTGAATGAGTGTTTCTTCTTCCAATTGTATGGAAAATTATATTTAACATCCTGAAAAAAAGACATGGTCATTCCAAAGAATCATTAAGATAAATCCAGAATAATATTAAAAAACAACTTTGTATTACAAGTTAAGCATCTCCTTTTAGCATTTGTTATTGCTTAGTAGTGCCTACTGAAAATAGAGCTAGTCAGGCAGCAAAGCAGAAATTTTGCTTTGAAATATTGACATATTAACAAAAATGGGACACTCCAAAGTGCTACCTCTATGACACTGCCCTGAACTTCAGGAGAGGAAGCTTTCTTGATTAGAGGGTACAATGAGCACTATTTTCCAAATGGCTGAAATGTATTTTCCACATCAGTGGCCACCATTTTCCAAATGGTTGGATGTAGAGTGAGAATTTACCCAGAGTGACAACACTATTCTGGGTTTTCAATAACAGCTGGATTTCCTTACTAAAGATATACATTTTGTGATGCCTTTGTTCTTGTGATTTGGGGCATTATCACTACTTTTAGGTGAAGATATTAGACAAAGGTGGGGCAATCCTTTTGCTACAATAGAATGCTCCAAGTTTTGCAATTCACTTCATATATAATTCTTTATAACCTTTATATAATCCTATATCTTTTATATCAATCTTGTGAGATAGTTGCTATTTTCCCATTTTACAAGTAAAGGAACTGAGAATTGGAGAAGTGAAATAACTTACCTGCGATCACATAGCTAGAAAATATCAAAAGTCAGCTTGGAACCCTCTTTCTCATAAATCCAATTTTTTACTAGACTACCTCACTTTGATTTTTAGTATACCATGCCAAAAAAAAGTTTTTTTAGAGGCTAGAATAGAACATCATATGTTGTTCATGCTATAATCCCTCTGCTATCCACTGGGTCTGTCAGGTCATTTCTTTGTCAGGTCAATATTTTAAATAATTCCTCTACTTTTTAATAGACCACTAAATTTAATCTATTTGACAACAGGGTATGAAATTTACATAACCCCTGATTTCTGTGACGTGCAAAGAGATTATCTGTTTCCTTTGTGACATCAATGAATATCATCCATTTTATTCATTTCAATCTGTTATGTTTCAAAAGACAGACATAAAAAGTTAAACGGGGGAAAAATACCTTGTTGGTCAATAAAGGCAAACTGTTTATAACCATATATAGGATTACATTGTTTTATATATAATATATGTGTATATATATATGTCAATCTAGAGATTAGTACAGTTACTATGACAATTGAAAGGGATATACATAGACTGTGAATGTCAGTATAAAATAACTGATACAATGATAAAAAAAAAGGTATGGCTCTGGGAGAAGAGGCAAGGAGGTAGTAGGAAAGAGTAAATTATATCACATGAAGAGGCACAAAAACTTTAGTATAGTAAAGGGAAAGAAGGGAGGGAGAAGAGCTATATTAGAGCTTTACTCTCATCAGATTTGGTTCAAGAATGGAATAACATACTCTAAGAAGTATAGAAACCAAACTTATCCTACAGGCAGTAGAAGGGATAAGGGGTAAGAAGAGTGGGGGGTCAGAAGGGAGAGAAGAAGTAGCAAGGGGAAAAGGGGAAGATAAGGGAGGGAAACCAATAGAAAGGGTAAACTGAGGAAGGCAGTTGTCAAAAGCAAAACTCTTGTGAGGAGTGGACAGGAGAGGGGAAAAATAAAAGCATAAATGGGGGGGGGGCAATAAGATGGATAAAAAGATGAAACAGTAATCATAACTGGGAATGTGAATGGGATGAACTCTCCCATAAAACAGAGGCAGCTAGCAGAATGGATTAAAAACCATAATCCTATAATATGTTGTTTACAAGAAACACATTTGAAACAGGGGGATACACATAAGGTAAAGGTAAAATCCTGGAGCAGAATATACTGTGCTTCAGCTGAAGTAAAAAAGGAGGAGTTGCAGTACTAATCTCAGACAAAGCAAAAGCAATGATAGATCTAATTAAAAGAGTTAAGGAAGGACAGTATATCCTGCTAAAAGGCACCATGGACAATGAAGCAATATCATTATTTCACATATATGCAACAAGTGGTATAGCATGCAAATTTTTAGAGGAAAAGTTAAGGGAATTACAGGAAGAAATTGACAGCAAAAAAATACTTGTAGGGGAACACAATCTCCCCCTCTCTGAACTTGATAAATCTAACCTCAAAATAAATAAGAAAGAAATTTAGGAGGTGAATAGAATTTTAGAAAAGGCAGATATTATAGACCTCTGGAGAAAACTCAATGGGGATAACAAGGAATATACTTTTCTGGCACAGGGCAAATACTCAAAAACTGACCATGTAATAGGGCATAAAAACCTCACAATCCAGTACAGAAAGGTAGAAATAGTTAATGCATCCTTTTCAGATCATAATGCGATAAAAATTATTTGTAATTAAGGACCATGGAAAGATCACCTAAAAAATTAATTAGAGACTAAATAATATAATCCTAAAGAATGAGTGGGCCAAAGAACACATCATAGAAACAATTAATAACTTCATTCAAGAGAATGACAATAATGAGACAACATAATAAAATTTATAAGATGCAGCAAAAGTAGTTCTTAGGGGAAGTTTACATCTCTAAATGCTTACATGAATTAAATAGATAAAAAAGGAGATCAATGAATTGGGCATGCAACTGAAATAAAACAGAAAAAGAACAAATTGAAAATCCCCAATTAAATACCAAATTAGAAATACTGAAAACCAAAGCAGAGATTAATAAAATTGAAATCAAGAAAACTATTGATCTAATAAATAAAAGTAAGAGCTGGTTTTGTAAAAAAGCCAAAAAAATTGTTAAATCTTTGGTCAATTTGATTTAAAAAAGAAAGAAGAAAATGAAATTACAAAATGAAAAGGGTGAATTCACCTCCAGTGAAGAGGAAATTAAAACAATAATTAGGAATTATTTTGCCCAATTGTATGCCCATAATATATTTGACTACCATAAGGATATAAATGAATATTTACAAAAATATAAATTGCCCAGGTTAACAGAAGAGAAAGTAAAATTCCTAAATAACACTATCTCAGAAAAAATAAATTGAGCAAGCCATCAATTAACTCCCTATGAAAAAATGTCCGGGGCCAGATGATTTTACACGTGAATTCTATCAAACATTTGAAGGACCACTAATTTCCATACTTTATAGACTATTTGGGAAACTAGGTGAAGAAGGAGTCCTACCAAATTCTGTTGATGACACAAATATGGTACTAATACTCAAACCAGAAAGAGTCAAAACAGAGAAAGAAAACTATAGACCAATTGCCCTAATGAATATTGATGCAAAAATTTTAAATAGAATATTAGCAAAAAGATTGCAGCAACTTATCATAAGAATAATACACTATGACTAGGTAGGATTTATTCAAGGAATGCAAGGTTGGTTCAATATTAGGAAAACTATCAGCAATAATTGATCATATCAACAACAAAACTAGCGGAAACCATATGATTTTATCAATAGATGCAGAAAAAGCTTTTGATAAAATACAACATCCACTCCTATTTAAAACAATAGAAAGCATAGAAATAAATGGAATCTTCCTTAGAATTATGAGGAGCATCTACCTAAAACCATCAGCAAGTGTTATACACAATGGGAATAAGCTCAATCCATTCCCAATAAGATCAGGGGTGAAACAAGGATGTCCATTATCACTGCTATTATTCAATTTGGTACTATAAATGCTAACTCTAGCAATAAGAATAGAAAAAGAAATTGAAGGAATTAGAATAGGCAAGAAAAGCTAAGTTATCACTCCTTGCAGATGATTTGATGATTTATTTAGAGAATCCTAGAGAATCAAGTAAAAAAAAATCCTTGAAATAATAAAAAAACAACTTTAGCAAAGTTGCAGCATATAAAATAAACCCACATAAATCCTCAGCATTCCTATATATTGCTAACAAAGCTCAATGGCAAGCAATAGAAAGGGAAATTCCAGTCAAAGTTACCATAGACCCTATAAAATATTTGGGAATCTACCTGCAAAGACAAATCCAGGGCCTGTATGAACACAATCAAGAAACACTTTTCACAAAAATAAAGTAAGATCTAAACAAATGGAAAAACATCAGTTGCTCATGGTTAGGCTGACTAATATAATAAAAATTACAACTTTACCTAAGTTAATTTACTTATTCAGTGCCATACCAATTGAACTACCAAAATTATTTTACAGAGATGGATGAAATAATAACAAAATTCATCTGGAAGAACAAGAGGTCCAGAATAACAAGGGAATTAATGAAAAGATATGATAGGGCAAATGACCTAGCAATACCAGATATTAAACTGTACTATAAAGCAGAAGTTGTCAAAACTACTTGGTACTGGCTAAGAAACAAAGTGGTGGATCAGTGGAATAGGCTAGGTACACAAGCTGCATGAGTCAATGACTATAGCAATCCAATCTTTGATAAACCCAAAGAATCCAGCTTCTGGGCTAAGAACTCACTATTTCACAAAAACTGCTGGGAAAATAAGAAAATGGCATGGCAGAAACTGGGCATGGACCAATATCTTACATCACATACCAAAATGAAGTCAAAATGAATTCATGATTTAGGAATAAATGCTAATACTATAAGTAATTTGGAAGAACAAGGAATAGTTTACCAGGCAGATTTATGGGAAAGGGAAGAATTCATGACACAACAAGAGATAGAGAGTGTTACAAAATGCAAAATGGATAATTTTGATTATGTTAAATTGAAAAGTTTTTGTATAAACCAATCCAATGCAACAAATATTAGGAGGGAAGCAGAAAATTGGGAGAAAATCTTTATAAATAGTGTCTCTGATATCTAAAATATACGGTGAACTGAGGCAAATTCATAGGAATACAATCATTCCCCAATTGAGAAATGGTCAAAGGATATGAACAGGCAGTTATCAGAGGAAGAAATTAAAGATATCTATAGGCATGTGAAAAAATGCTCTAAATCACTATTGATTAGAAAAATGCAAATCAAAACAACTCTTAGGTACCACATCTCTCCTGTCAGATAGGCTAACATGACAAAATAGGAAAACTATAAATGCTGGAGAGGATGTGGGAAAATTGGAACATTGTTACATTGTTGGTGGAGTTGTGAACAGAACCAGCCATTTTGGAGAGCAATTTGGAACTATGTCCAAAGGGCTATAAAAGTGTGCATAGCCTTTCACCCAGCAATACCACTTCTAGGGCTGTATCCTAAAGAGATCACATAAGTGATAAAGGGACCCATATGTACAAAAATATTTATAGCAGCTCTTTTTATTGTAGCAAAGAATTGGAAATCAATTTGTGGTATATGAATATAAGGGAATGTTATTGTGATATAAGAAATGGGGAAGATACAGAATTCATAAAAACATGGAAAGAACTACATGATATGATGCTGAGTAAGAGAAGCAGAACCAGGAGAACATTGTACACAACCGTAGACATAATGATTCTGTGATGACTAACTTTGATAGACTTGGCTCTTCTCAGCAGTACAAGGTTCAAAGACAGCCCCAAAGATCTCATGATGGAAAAAGCTATCTAGATCCAGATAAAGAACTACGGAGTATTAATGCAGACTGAAGGAAACTATGAGCTTTCTCTTTTTTTCTATATATACATATTTTTGGTTTTGTTTCTTCTTTCTATTCACTCCATTGATCATGGTTCTTCTTTATGACTTAACTATTGTGTAAATAAGTTTAATGCAAACGTATATGTATAACATATATCGGATTCCATACTGTCTTGTGGAGAGGGAGGATGGGAGGGAGTAGAAGAAAATTTGGAACTCAAAAACCTGTGGAACTGAGTGTTGTAAACTAAAAATAAAAAAAAATTAAATTAAAAAAAGTGCTAGATGAATGTGAAGTATTACTGTCTTCGTTTTGTATAGGACACAAGTCCATTCATCAGCATTTTCTCTTCCCATGTTCTTTCTATATATTCCACTTCAACTCTTTCACTTATTGTAATAACCTTGAATCTCTTTGTATTCATCAGTTATCAACATCTTTTATAATGCTCTGTTTCCAAGAGTTGATCATTAAGTTTCTTACTAATAGGTGTACATTAAAGAACCTAAGAAAATAAGCTTGGAAGAGTGGATAGAATGTTGGAATTGAAATTAGGAAGACATAGGATCAAAATTACAACTTTAACATTCATTACCTATATGACTTTGGGAGACTCTTTGCATCTTTTTACCCTATTTTTTTCATCTTAAAATGTTAATAATAATGCCTGTACTACATACCTTATATAGAGTTGTTGTGAGGTCCAGATGATATAATGTATATCAAAGGCTTAACCAGCCTTAAAATGTAACATAAATGTTAGCTATCTTTATGACTATCATCCCTGTCAATTATTACCTCCTGGGATACATTTTTTAAACAAAAACATAGATAACGTGGACATGGGTTTCATTTGTATTTATCAAAATTTTGAAAAATTATTGTTATTCTAAACCCTCAACATCAAAGATTTTCATATATATTAATAGGCTTGGTCTTAACAAAAATGAATTATCTTAGAAATTGCCACATATCCTGAAAAAAGTATTAAATGTGAAAAATTCACTTCAATATCATGTAATACCAAAATACTCAAATACAATAATAAAACTTGTGATATTTAATAATATTTTATACTACTATACTTCTATATCACTCTTTCAACCTTGTTGATCTTCTCCTATAAATGACATTTTATTTACTAGGTGGGTGACTATGGGCAAATCATTTTGAAGTTCTAAGCCTTAGTTTCAATATCTATAAAACAGGGATATGATAATTGTGCTATCACACAGGGTTATTGTTAGGACCACTATTGTAAATTTCAAAGTAACATATTGGACTGAGTTGTTAGTAATAACATTGTCACAATCATGTGAGGGCACAATTGCCTTAAGTATTTTTATCCCAAAGAAGGTCTTTAAGGAGAAGTCAGATTAGCACTTAGGGATGCTCTGGCTGGATTTATGATTTGTAGAGGGGTTGGAATAGGTCAATTATAATTTAATTTAATTTTATATAGGGATGGTTTTCAGATTTGGAAACTGAGGTACAGAGCTTATGAGGCATTTACAGTAGGCCAAAAAGACAGTTAAGGTCCAACTGGAGCCTAAAACATAGATTCCTCATTGCCAGCCAGGAAGTGATGTTTTAAGTATCCATCCTTCCTCAAATGGAATACAGTTGTGTTGAAAACTGGATTTCTTGGCTGCTCCAAAGGACTTGATTTTTTAAAAATACTACCAAACCCCCAGAACTTTAAATATCTCCAATCCTGGCATGGATTCTGTTGCCTAATATGAAAAGTAAAACTTTTAAGGAAATAAGTTGTCCTTTAAGACCTTTCCCCAATGTTTTGTATTCAGTTGATGATTTGAGTTTCCAGCTGTGATGGACTTCTATTTCAAATTTCTAGTCTGGCACCAGCAATAGAAAAATCAAGCTTGAAAAAATCATCACTTATGAAGATGAAATGAAATGATTTAAAATAGATGATATCTAATATTACTATAAGTAATAACAAATTTTCATTTCAAATATATGAACTTTCTGGCGGTAATGTCTCTGTCCTTTCTTATTGAAGAGCCTTCCCATTTGTTCTATTTAAAAAAGTAATAACAGACCAACAGAAAAGAGTCAGAGGAATAATACCATATCATGACTTCTGCACAAGATTAAAAGTGAGATTGAAGGTCTCTGATTCTTGATGGTTAAGGGCATTGCAAATCCTAAAGCCTTCCATATTACCACCATCATTATCATTAATTATTACCTCCTTGTAGAAGACATCTCTGGGCAATAAGATCTGGAATAGCATAAATTTCTTTACAATTATTAGGCGAAGTTTTTGTTTCCATTAATCTCTAAGAGGCTCCAGAGAGAAAAGTGTATGTAAAAACCATTCCCAAACTTGCTATAGGCAAAGTTCTGCTATAAGCAGTGCCTCCTGTCTAAGCTCTCTTTTAGCAGACACTTTAATATCCCAAAGATCTGATATTTAATCAGTATGGGTCTTTCTTAGAGTCTTTCAATCTCCATGAGGCATTATGATGAAAAGAAAAAGAAAAAAAGGAAAGTAAAAAATAAAAACGCCTGATAAATGATGTTGTACTGATGGCTGTTTCCCATTATATGTGCTAGAGGGATCCTTAGCTATGACAGATAGTCTCTTTGTCACAAAATTCAAATTCATATCCTCTCCAGTTTGTTATGACTAGTATAGTCTTTGAAATCCCAGGAGTTTGTTCTACAATGAGGCATTTAAAGAAGATATAAGGGAGGCTAGAGAGACCAAGTGCCTTGATGCCTGAAATTCCCAGTCACTATTTTTTTTGGTTAAGTCTTTTAAAGTTTCTACTAAAATGCAAATATCTTTCTTCAGAGGAAATGCATGAATGGCTAGTTACTCAAATTCTAAGGTTATCATACATAAGGGAGCTAAATTTATGGACACAGAAAGACTGAAAGTTAGTAATTTACTAACATCAGGTTTTATTACAGAGGAGAGTCCTAAGTGAAATACCACAATGTCCTCCACAGGTAATGTGAATATGTTTGGCAAGGAAAAAGTATAAGAACTTATACAGGTCATGGGTGTCATTTTAATCAAGTGGGCAGAAAAAGACAGAAAATTTAGATTCAGATGATAGGACTATCTCACACATTTCATATTGTAATGTATTCTTTTGATGAAAAGAGAAATGGGTCAATGTTGCCCTCATTTTCAAAACCAGAAGAGAATGGAATCTTGCCAAGTATATTGCTCAAAGAGTTTGATTTTAATTGCTAGTAAAAGAAAGCACTACGAAAAACTTGGATAGTGAGTACTTGAGAAAAGGATCACAAAGAGATACCTAACATAGCTTCATCAATAGGATATATGAGATTATCTTTGTTTTCTTTTTTGACAATATTACTAGGTTGAAAAATGATAAAGATAACATTAAGTCGATTTTGGAGACCATTTGAGAAAGTCTTTTGTGTTGTTCTTGTGGAAAAGTATATACAAAATTAAGGAGATTCAGACTTGTTTGAATGAATGAATCAAAGGAATAGCCATTAATGGTCTAATGTCAAATAGGAAGGAGGTCTCTAGTGGACTGATCTGGCAATCAGTGCTTGTTCTGTTCTATTTACTATTTTTATCAATAACATAATATAGGCATAGATGGAATGCTTGTTGAATTCTTGGGTGACACAAAGCAGAGACAAAAGCCAGAACATTAAATATAAGAATAAAGATTTTGCCAGTTTAGAATGTTGAGCTAAATACAATAGGATATAATAAAATAATGATGAACATAAAGTCTTAATGCTTAAGTTTTAAAAATCAACTGCAAAATTAAAACATAGGTTAGACAAAGTGAGACAGCTATTTATCTGAAAGAGCATAGTAGAATTTTAGTGGAACTTAAACTAAATATCAGTGAATAGCAGCTGATTAAGGCCAAGAAATGGACCCCTTTGCTAAGTTCAATCAAATTCCAAATGCTAAAACAAACTACCACTAGGTCTGTGGGAGCCAGAAATACTTGTCCTTTTCCTTTCCCACTGAAGGGTTGCAGTTAATACCGAATTTTCATTGGCCTAGGTCCTTAATATTTGGGGTTATACTGAACTCCTCACTCTCATGAAATCTACACACCCAAATCAGTCAGTAAATGAAGACTTATTAGGTGTTTACTATGTGCCAAGCACCATGCTGAGTGCTAGGGATACAAAAAAGGCCAAAGATAATACCTATCAAGGAGCTTATAGTCTAATGAGGTAGACAACATGCATAAAACTATTTACAAACAAGCTACATATGAGATAAGTTGGAAATAATCCATAGAGGGAAAGCTTTAGAATTTAGGAGGAATTAGGAAAATTTTACTGTAGAAAATGAAATTTTTATCAAGGACTTAATGAAAGCTAGGGGAATCAGGAAGCAAAGATGAGAAGGGAAAGCATTTCATAGGTAGGGGAGAGTCAGTAACAATTTCTGGAATCGAGACATGGAGTATCCTATTTGAGGAACATCAAGCAGGCCTTTGTTACAAAGACCTGCTGATTTTAGAGTGTCTTTGCCTATGCACTCATATTTTAGAAACTTAAATACCTGAAAAACTTCTCAAAAGACTCTATCTTGAGTTAGCCTTTTATTTAGTCTGAATGTTGAACTTGTGGACTGACATGGTATTATTATCCATCCTTGTGTCCCTTTTCTGGTCTCAAATCCTGGCCTTTATCTCTTAAAGAGAAGTCATCCTAACAATCTTTTTTAATCTCACCTTGTTTGGCCTAAGCTTCAATAAAAGCTGAAAAATCAGTGTCATTTTCATCTTTGTGTCTTGGATTCCCTTAAAATGATATTCTATTCTGTTTTTTTCTTTCAATAGTAAGTTACAATGGGAAGAATAATCATTCTTATTTCTGGTATATACTTTCTACTTAAGATAAAGCTAGTCCATTTCCTTCTCTGGACCTTAATTTCTTTCAGTACAAAATCAAGAAGATGATCTAGATGTCCTCTTAAAATCCTTCCAGCTTTCGATATAAATCCGTAATCATATGGAGTTTCTACTTTTTGGTCCCTTAGAGTACAACAAATTGTCCTTTGAAATTCTTGAACTACAGAGGAACACATTTTGTTAACTTCAAGATTCTCTTCATGGAATGAACCCACCATTTGACTCCTACAAGAGAATCCAGGAACATGGAGACCTAAAATGAAAGCTAATACCTAACATTTCTATATCACTTACTATGCTAAACACTTTGCAGATTTTACCTCACTTAATGCTCACAATAACCCTGGGAGGTCTGTGCTGTTATTATAGCATTTTCGTGGATTAGGAAACAGAAGCAAAGTGATATTTTTTAACTTTACAGAGCCACAGAGCTATTAAGTGTCTGAGGCCAGTTTTGAACTCATATCTCCCTATTTCCAGACAAGATGCTCTATTCACTTCTACCACCACCTGATTTACCTGTTTATATTCTTCTGGACATCAGCATGAGAGGTTAAAATAAGATGTTAGGACAGGTGCTCTAAGTGGCTGCTCTTCCACTAGCATAAATTTCTTTATTGCCCACATGTGATATGAGCTGAAGAGCCATGTAGCAAAAGTTTTGTACCCTCATCTAGAGATAAAGGCAATTCTTTCTACCACCAACACAACAAACATTTCTAAATTGTCTACTATCAGAGAACTATAACAGGCATTGGAGAAAGGTACAAAAAATACTTGGCATAATGTAAGTCTCAAGTGGGGTAAGGTTGTACACAGACAACTACAATTCAGAGCTAATTCTGTCACATGTATAACAGAATTATATTATATATATATATATATATATATATATAACATATCATCTGTGTAATAATTATATTGCATGAAAAGTATGCAAGAAAGATGCAAAGTGCTACATGATGTCTAAAAGAAAAGTTACTGAAAGAAGATATATAAACTTGAGTTGTCATTGAATTGGGCTTTATATTGCGGGTAGCCTTCCATCTACACTTGTCCAATAATTTATTCAAATAAGAGAGTCAAAGAGATTAATGATATAAACTTTTCTTCTTTCTCTTTATGCCACTAATGAACTTGAATCAGCCACTTTCTCTTCCTCAGCCTTTGTTTTCACATCCATAAAAAGAAAGAGTCTGATTAGATGGTGATTTTCAAGGTTACACTGAGCTCTAAAATTCCATGATTCTAACAAATAAAATCAAGTAACATATGAAAATGAGATTAATTGTTATTTTTCCCATTGTTCAGTTATTAATGTTAAAGCATTTGAGAACTGACCAGAATGCAGCACTATACAGTTGGGAAGAATTCATGCTCCTGTTCAACAATGGGAAAGATTTGAGACTATAATGATCTTTGAGGCAGAAATCAGACCTGAATTATTCCCGGGAGTTTTTAAAGACTTACATGGCGTCTGTGAGAGACAGACTTCCAGGAAGTAGCAGGGACTTCAAAAGCTAAGCAGCAGTAATGGGGAGAAAGTACCCCTAGCCTATTCAGGATGCAATACGCTGAGCCAGAAAGAATCATCAGCAAAAAGGAAACAAGTGAAAGGAGACACTGAAGGGAAAGTCTGAAAAGGAAAAGTGAAAGAAGGGCTAAGAGAAGAAAAGGAACAGATTGAGAAGGGTGATCAATCTCCTACAGACATCTAAAAACAGAAGACTCAGGCTGCTGAATTTCTCAGTTGTATCTATACCTTCAAGGACTGAGGGAAGTTCCGTAAATGGCCTGCTCTTTCCCCTAACTCCCCCACCCCACGACTTTTGTGTAACAGACATTATAACATACTCTACTCATTTCTTTTACCTAAATGTTTTTGCTTGATTTTTTGCCTCAAATTCAAAGAGGTTAGAGGTTAAATAGAGATAAAAAACAACAACAAAAATTAAATTAGGTTAGAGAACTAAATATCTATCTAAATGTGAGTAGTAATTTTCCTAACTGGGTGTTCTGAGCTAATGTGATTATATTACTATCTTTCATCTACTAAAAATTCCATAAAGTAGCCAAAGAGAAGAACAGTTGGTACTTTAGATCATTATATTTGCTCCATAATAGAAACTAATTATGGTGACAAAATGTGGTTAATTCAGTTTCCAGAGTGAAAAGGGATAAGGAAGACAGGACAGGGACCAGAGAAACGCTCATGCCCTAACTATCCTACTGTAAATAATACAGCAATTGCCTGGAAAAGATTCAGCCCTGTTCATATCCAGAAAGAAAGAAACAAATACCAGTGAATCAAGTCTGCACTCTACAGAAATACTCATGGATAGATTAATAAAATTAGGTCATTATTATATTCCTGGGTATTTTATTGCTTCTATAATTTAAACTCATCAAGGAGTATAATTTAACTCAGAATCCACTGGAGCTCTTTCTCCAAAATATGTGATTATTTTTAAAGTTGGGGAATGTATTGGGAATAGGTGATTAGCCTGATAATGCATTTTGAAATTCACAATTTTGGAAGTATTTTATATTGTAAAGTGAAGAAAAATGCAATGCAGTTCTAAGTGTTTTTTTCCTCTATTTTATTCATGAAGTGTTTAGAGATATGAAACTTCCCCTAAGAACCACTTTTACTGCATCCCAAAAATTTTGGTATGTTATCTCATTATTGTCATTCTCTTAGATGAAGATACTTATTGTTTCTATGATTTGTTGTTTGACCCACTCATTCTTTAAGATTAGATTATTTAATTTCCAATTAATTTTAGTCTATGTTTCAATGTCCCTTTATTACAGGTAATTTTTGTTGAATCATAATATGAAAATGATGGGTTTAATATTTCTGCTTTCTGCATTGG